>NW_024412463.1:564304-633523 GCF_014898765.1 Herpailurus yagouaroundi | reverse complement strand
CCCCCCCCCCCCCATTACCCTTCTCTGATATGACCCCTCTACCACCTTGACCATCACTGATTTTCTTCCTCCTGCCCTTTTAGGCCTTGATTCCCAAAGAAACTCACTTTAGTCTGCTTTTTTTCGTAGCATTTCCTGTTCTCTCTGCTCCTCCCTTTTTCTTTTTTCCCATTTCTTTTACCCCTTTTCAGAAAATTTGAGTTTCTATTTTAGTATTTTTCAACCAGAGGAGAAGACATTTTCTCCTCAGAATTTTTTTTTTAATTAAAACACACACACACACACACACACACACACCCCAAAATACTGAATGCACTTGAGAGCTGGGTTTGATAAGATGAGAGAAGAGATTCACCCAAAATATTCCCGGCAGGAAGGAAAAGGACTCCTTTTTCTGAAGAGGATAAAAGCTACTCCTCATATAATGCCAAATCTATTCACAGTTTCCAACTATGAATATTTTAAAAGTCAGTTACAGGGACAGTCTCAAAAATCCCTTTGCTGGGGACTCTGAGTCACCCACTCATTCCCTAGCCTCAGCTCATATGATATGTATGAGTTGCATTGAGAAGTTCCCTTAAAGGGGCTTCCTCTTCCTCTTACAGGATCACTGTCAAAAATCTTTAAGAAGAAAGGAGAAGGAAAAAACTGCAGATTTCTAGCTGGTCCTGGGGAAACAGCATTCTGTAGATGCTAAGCCTCTGGTTATTGAAATATGTAATTTTTTCTCTTTGGTTCAGTAGAACAGAGGGCTTAATCGGTTTGGCTGCATTCCAAACGATAGGATAAGGGATAACTGCTCACTAATTATTTACAAACTGTAGAATACTGTAAGCTATAGAGTTCTGCATAGCATAACTGTTGGATGGCATGGTGAATACATGTTTTTTGGATTAACAAAAATGTACTTCTTTCTTCCCTGGCAACAATATTTGTCTGCTTCGTGGGAGAGGAAAATGAAACCTAGCAACCGATTAAGTAACTTGGCTAAAGACATAAACCAAACAGTAGTTCTGAATGGGAATTGATGACACTCCCTGTGCCCCAACGAAGTGCAAGGATAAGAGGGAGGGAGGAATTTGAAATCACCTAAATGGTGAATTTAACATTTTATATCATACTGGGCATTCACAGAGTTGAACACTTGTGCCTGTGATTAAATCTGTGTTTAACTCTTAGTTTACAAATCGTTAAGATGTAGAAG
The DNA here is from genome assembly GCF_014898765.1 of Herpailurus yagouaroundi. Classification (NCBI taxonomy): domain Eukaryota; kingdom Metazoa; phylum Chordata; class Mammalia; order Carnivora; family Felidae; genus Herpailurus; species Herpailurus yagouaroundi. The sequence continues at coordinate 632,319 of NW_024412463.1, read as the reverse complement.
CAGGAGGATTGGCTTGATGCTGTTTTGGGTATTTTTCTGCTAGCTGCTGTGTTTCAGGGGCCTTGATCTCTCTCAATCTGTGCAGATTTCCAGATAACCGAAAATAACGTGAGCGTGGAGGAATTCAGGTAACTCAGACATGGAGGACAGAAGACCTTGTTTGGAGGCCAGGCCAAGAAATCCCTATACTAACCACAGAGGTGAGCAAGATTTTCTACTTAATGGGAAGGAAATTGAATTCCTATGAATGAGCAGACCCGCCTAAGACTAACAGCCTCTCTTAAGTAAAGAATGGCGTATTCCATAGCCACAGCATGAATGACTGAAAAATAGACAACCCTCTCTTTTTTCTAAGAGCTGATGAATGGGTATAGTTCACATTAACAAAGACAGCGATAAGGTGTCTGAATTGGAAATAATTTTTAGAGCAGTACTACCCAAAAGAAACATAATGCAAGCCAGAAATGTAATTTTTCATTTTCTAGTAGCATCATTTAAAAAAGTAAAAAGATGGGGGTGCCTGGGTGGCTCAGTTGGTTAAGTGTCCCAACTCTTGGTTTTGGCTTGGATCATGATCCTGTGGTTTGTGAGTTCAAGCCCCGCATCTGGCCTTGTGCTGACATCACGGAGCCTGCTTGGGAGTCTCTGTCTCCCTCTCTCTCTGCCCCTTCTCTACTCATGCTATTGCTCTCTCAAACATAAATAAATAAACATTTTTAAAAAAGCAAAAAGAAACACATGAAATCCATTTTAAAAATTTAATAGTAATTTGTTTAACATGTGTTTAAATGAGTATATCCAAATAATGTCATTTATTGTAGTAACTGAATACAAACATTTTATTGTCAAGTACTTTAATAATTTCAGTATTTTTACTTCCCTAAATACTCAAACATTATCATTTTTTTAAAGATTTTATTTTTAAGTAATCTCTACACCCAAGGTGGGACTCTAACTGATGACACCCCCCCCACCCCCCCCTCCCCGACATCGAGAGTCGCCTGTTCTTCTGACTGAGCCAGCCAGGCGCTCTTCAAATATTATCATTTTAAGGTGTTATCGGTATAAAGAAACTTGAATGAGATGTTTACCCTATTTTTGGTATTCAGTGTTCAAAGTTACACATCTTAATTCAGGCTAACCATGTCTAAGATTCTTAATAACCATACGTGGCTAATGGATATGTATTTAGTTTAATGGCATATGTCTAGAATCCTAGTCACCAAAGTAAAGCTCATTCCAAAAACATTACTCTACTGCTATGATTTTTCTATTTGCTTAGAACTTTCAAACAAAACCAAATGGATTCCTGTTTTTCCCTAAGTTTGCAACATGTCATCTGAGTTTTAGCTGTAGAATAAATGAGGAAGAATTGTAGAATTTTATTTTATGAGCTGTGTGACTATTCAAAGAATGAGAAACAATACCAATTTTAATTCTTCAAAACATCAAGTCTTTGGGTCAGATTGAAATATTAGAAGGACTTTCTTTTGATATTTTGAGAGTTTGAAAAGTAAATAAGATAACACTTATAAAATTTAGACTTCAGTAATACAGGGTTTATATTTTGCCAAATGTTCCTTTATGTTGTCACCTCAAAATTTTCTCTGCAAAGTACAAAACAAGGAAAAGTGCACATAAATAGATTTAGCATCTAATGTCATGAAATGGTACAGTCATCTTGAATATGATGTGCATTCATAACATTTTTATTCTCACATCATTGTACACAATCTTATTTTGTTTGTATTTAAAAGCTCCAAGTAATTCTGCCAAGTTGGGTCAGCTCCATCAATTTTATAGGAAACGAAAGTGAAAGACAGTGGGCTCTTGGTTAATTTGGCCAAATTTACTTCTGAAAGGTGTGGCAAATTAAGGAAGACAAGTTCAGCTTCATCCACAGGGTGATGTTAGCTTTCATGTGTGGACTTGGTATATCTCCTCCTTCCCCCAACAACTTATCTGAGGGCTGGTAGTAAATAATACTATGTGGATGAACTTGTGCTTCAGAAAGGAGAAAAACTTGAGTTTCATTTTTCAGTTTCCTAAAACAAATTTGAGTTTCCTTTTTCGGTTTCATTCTCAATGTATTAACTAGCTCAAAAACATCTTGGTAAAGGAAACCCCACCTTCCCCCTTGCCATCTGATGCTGGACAAATTTCAAGAAGCATTTCTCCTGTAATTTTATCCCACTTGATGCCTGTGTTGCCTGTAACATATTGTTTAGTGGCAGATCCAGTGGCCTGGAAATCAATAGAGTATTCCCAATGGAAAAGTATTACTAGTGCTACTAGTAATAACATTAATGAGAACTTTTTACATGTTGGGTATACTATTAAGCATCTTACAAACGTTTAGTCTTTACACCTACATAGATACTTAGGCTTAAAGAAAGTATTTGACTTGTTCAAGGTTATACAGTGAGGAAGTGGCAAGGACAAGATTTGAATCAGGACTGTTTTGCTCTGAAATTCATGCTTTGGCTATTATTTGGTACTGGCAGAAGACTCAGAAGCAATGAGCTGATCTTTTTGACCCTCTGAAATAATCTCAGCTCATGAGGATTAAATGAGATACTGCAAGTATTTATCCTCTAACACGGATTAGGCACTCAACAAATGTTTCTTTTTTTTTTTTTTTTTTTTAAGTTTATGTATTTAAGTAATCTCTATACCCACCATGAGGCTTGAACTCACAACCCCAAGGTCAAGAGTTGCATGCTCTTCTGACTGAGCCAGCCAGGAGCCCCAACAAATGTTTATTCTTTTTCCCTTTTGCACCCTTTGAAAAAACAATGTTTTCATAGTATGTGCTGCAACCACAGTAATCTATTTTACATTTATTACATGATTTCATAGGAAGTCTTTTTTCTCTGCAAAGAAAACCTACTAAGTTCCTTTGTTGTTTTGGAAAATGAGAGTATGTCCCTTGTTGTTCTGTTAGATTTCCTTGTACCTTGACTTTTGTGCTTACCCAGTATTCCCATTGTGTTTAGGGCCTGTGAATGGAGAATTACCACCAAGAGCTAGAAATCAGGCCAATAACTCACCAGTGAATGCTCTCAGAGGAGGAGCTAACCAGCCTGGAAGGCAGCCTAGGGCCACCAACCATGCTGTTCCTGTACGGCAAAGAGAAGAAAGGTTTGGGGCTATGGGCAGGAATCCACATCAGGGAAGGAGAAACCATGAGGGGCGCACTAGTGATGAACCTAGAGGCCAAAGACGTGGTCAGGAAAATGATGCTAGGCGGAGAAATGGCAACCAGGAGGGAAGGAACCACAGACCACCGTGGTCCGATGAAAACTTCCAGCAGTGGCGAACCCCACACCAGAAGCCTGCAGAACAGCCACAGCAAGTGAAGAAACTGGGCTACAAATTCCTAGAAAGTCTTCTGCAGAAAGACCCTTCTGAGGTGGTCATCACTCTTGCCACAAGTTTAGGGCTGAAAGAGCTCCTGTCTCATTCTTTTATGAAATCCAACTTCCTTGAGCTCATCTGCCAGGTTCTTAGGAAGGCTTGCAGTTCCAAAATGGACCGCCAGAGTGTTCTCCATGTCCTGGGCATACTGAAGAACTCCAAATTCCTCAAAGTCTGCCTACCAACTTATGTGGTAGGAATGGTCACTGAACCCATCCCTGACATTCGAAACCAATATCCAGAACACATTAGCAACATCATCTCTCTCCTCCAGGACCTTGTAAGTGTCTTCCCCGCCAGCTCTGTGCAGGAAACTTCCATGCTCATTTCCCTCCTGCCAGCTTCTCTTAACGCTTTGAGAGCCTCTGGGGTTGACATAGAAGAGGAGACAGAGAAGAACCTGGAAAAGGTGCAGACCATCATCGAACATCTGCAGGAAAAGAGGCGAGAGGGCACTTTAAGAGTGGATACCTACACTCTAGTGCAGCCTGAGGCAGAGGACCATGTTGAGAGCTACAGGACCATGCCCATTTACCCTACTTACAATGAAGTGCACTTGGATGAGAGGCCATTCCTTCGTCCCAACATCATTACCGGAAAATACGACAGCACTGCTATCTATCTGGATACCCACTTCCGACTCCTGAGAGAAGATTTTGTTAGACCCCTCCGTGAAGGCATTTTGGAACTTCTCCAAAGCTTTGAAGACCAAGGCCTCAGGAAGAGAAAATTTGATGACATTCGAATCTACTTCGATACCAGGATTATCACCCCCGTGTGTTCCTCATCAGGCATTGTCTACAAGGTGCAGTTTGACACAAAACCACTAAAGTTTGTTCGCTGGCAGAATTCCAAGCGGTTGCTCTATGGATCTTTGGTGTGCATGTCCAAGGACAACTTTGAAACATTTCTTTTTGCCACCGTGTCTAATCGGGAGCAGGAAGATCTCTGCCGAGGAATCGTCCAGCTCTCTTTCAATGAGCAGAGCCAACAGCTGCTAGCGGAGGTCCAGCCCTCTGACTCTTTCCTTATGGTGGAGACAACTGCATACTTTGAGGCCTATAGGCATGTCCTGGAAGGACTTCAGGAGGTCCAGGAGGAGGATGTCCCCTTCCAGAGGAACATTGTGGAATGTGACTCTTACGTGAGGGAGCCAAGGTACTTGCTAATGGGGGGCAGATATGATTTCACTCCCTTAATGAAGAATCCCTCAGCCACTGAGGATTCTCTGAGGAATGCCGAAGCCTTAAGATATCCCAGAGTGAATGTCTTAGACCCTAGCCAGTGGCCCTCAAAAGAAGCCCTGAAGCTGGATGACTCCCAAATGGAAGCCTTGCAGTTTGCTCTCACAAGGGAACTGGCTATTATTCAAGGACCTCCCGGAACAGGTAAGAGAATTTTTCAGATCACGTGACTGACCTCTTCCCTATGAGATAGGCAAGGGAGGCTTGTCTCTAGGTTTCTTGAGTGTCTTGATTAGAAACATTCTTCTGAAATGGGCATCAAACCTACTTACAAAGTAGCTGTTCGTGGTGATTTTTCAGTGGGCAGCCATTGGTATGCATGGTAATAAAAGTCACTATGTTAGAGAAGACTGCTGAGGGGTCAAATTTAGGAAGATGCATGACCTTTGCTTCATCAAAGGCTATGTTAATTTTTATTTAATTTTATATTACTTTAAATTAAATAATATCAAATACATAATATTAGCACTGTGTGCCAAGTAGCATTTTACTACTTGCTAGTAGTGTTGTGTCTACTAATTGCATCCTCACAGCAGCTCTGTGAAGTAGAAACCATTCTATTTTACAGATGAAAAACTAAGACAAAGAGGTTGAATAATATGTTGAAGTTCATAAAGGTGGTAAGTGATAGACCTAGGACTTGAACTCAGGCACTGACTCTATAGAGTCCTGCCTCTTATAACTACTACACCATACTTCTCATGGAAATATGCCTCTCTGCACCCTCATCCCCATATGCCACTCTAATCCTACTTTGTGGTGATAATTGCTGTTGTTTGATGTGTACCTTTCCAGATGTTCTCAAAGGTGACCATTGATCTATCTCTGTGTCTGTATTCTTATGTTTACATACATGCACTTATACTTTTTTCTTTCAATAACATAAATGGTCAGTTATTTTTATAACATGTTACAGACATTTTTTACATTCGTTACACTCCAGTCACATTTAGAAATGTGTCTCACTCTTTTTACTATGTCTGCATTCACTGTAAGGAGTGAGTGTACCATGATGTTTTTTGTTTGTTTGTTTTGTCATTACATAGAGTGCTTTGGTAAGTGTCCATCATCTATATATCTATGTATCTGGTATGTGTTTATCTTTAGGTATTCTTATTATTTCCTAAAGTGGGAATTCACATTAATAGTTATAGTGTGTACTGCTAAATTATCCTCCATAAAGGATACACACACATGCAAAAAAACAAAAAAACACTGGAAAGAGGTCTTTAAAAAACACTAATAGGGCTATTGACTGGCTGGCTCAGTCAGTAGAGCACGTGACCCTTGATTTCAGGGTTCTGAGTTCGAGCCTCATCTTGGGTGTAGAGTTTACTTAAAATCTTTAGAAAAATAAAAAACACTGATAAAGTAATAGCAACTCACAATAAAAAGTTATATAACCTGGGGCACCTGAGTGGCTCAGTTATTAAGCTTCCGACTTTGGCTCAGGTCAGGATCTAACGTTTGTGAGTTCGAGCCCAGTGTCGGGCTCTGTGCTGACTGCTCAGAGCCTACAGCCTCCTTCAGATTCTGTCTCCCTCTCTCTCTGCCTCTTCTCCATTTGCTGGCTCACTCTCTCTCAAAAATAAATAAACGTTAAAAAAAAAAAAAAGTTATGTAACTGAATGGAAACTTTTTTCTGATAAGAAACATCTATATAATGGAAAAATATGCATAATTAAAGAGATGCTTTCAAGGCTTAAAAAAGAAAAAAAGGATGTACCAGTTTACACTCTCACCAAGAATGAACTAGTGTTCCCATTTCCTTATATCTTCTCCAGTATTGTTTTGTGTTATCTCAATGTTTTTTGCTGATCAGCAGGTTTTGCTGATCTGTGAGGTTAAAAATTTTGAACCATTATTTTTTGTTTTAGTAAAAATGGTTCAAAAATTTTTTTTAAATCTCTCTTCCCACCATTCCACTCAGTTCCTTTCCCTAAAACAATGTTATCTTCCTGTTGATCCTTCCAGAGGTATTCTATAAATATTCAAGCAAATGGTTGAATTGAATATATTTATTGTACTTTATGATTTTCTTTCTTTCTATTTATTTATTGTAAATTTTTTAAAGTTTATTTTGACAGAACGGGGGAGGGCAGGGAAGAGCGAGGGACAGAGGATCTGAAGTGAGCTCTGTGCTGACAGCAGAGAACCCAATGTGGGGCTTGAACTCAGGAACTGTGAGATCATGACCTGAGTTGAAGTCAGACACTTAACCAACTGAGCCACCCAGGCACCCCTCTTTTTGTTCTTTTTTGTTTTTTTTTAAGATTTTATTTTTAAGTAATCTCTCTACCCAACATGGGCTTGTTTGAACCCACAACCCTAAGACCAGGAGTTGTGTGCTCCACTGACTGAGCTACCCAGGCACCCCACCCCTTACTTTTTTTTTAACCCATTATGCTAGAAATCATCTTGTACATGTTGCTTGGTCCATTTAGAAAATATCTTGGTGTTCCTTTCATATTGGTATATAAGTAGTAACTCTTGTTTATGATTGCATAATATTCCATACAGTGGAATAATGTCTTTAACCAGTCCCGTATGGAAAGATTTATTAGTACAAACAATATTTCAGTGAATAGCCTTGTTTGTGAATCATTTCATATACAAACAAAACATATGCAGAAGAGAAATTTCCTAACCTGATCAAAGAATATATAATTGTGTAATTTTAATAGATCTTGCCAAATCACTCCCTGGAAATGTATGTCACGGTGGTTAATTTGTATTTTTTTCATTAAGAATGAGATTAAGGGGCGCCTGGGTGGCGCAGTCGGTTAAGCGTCCGACTTCAGCCAGGTCACGATCTCGCGGTCCGTGAGTTCGAGCCCCGCGTCAGGCTCCGGGCTGATGGCTCAGAGCCTGGAGCCTGTTTCCGATTCTGTGTCTCCCTCTCTCTCTGCCCCTCCCCCGTTCATGCTCTGTCTCTCTCTGTGACAAAAATAAATAAAAAAAAAAACGTTGAAAAAAAAAATTAAAAAAAAAAAAAAAGAATGAGATTAAAAGGGCACCTGGGTGGCTCAGTCAGTTGAGCATCCAACATTTTTTTTTTTCTTTTTAACATTTATTTACTTTTGAGAGAGACAGAGTGAGGGAGACACAGAATCCAAAGAGGGCTTCAGGCTCCAGGCTCTGAGCTGTCAGCGCAGAGCCCAGCGTGGGGTTCAAACTCATGAACTGTGAGACCATGATCTGAGCCGAAGTCAGTTGCATAACCAACTGAGCCACCCAGGCGCTCTAAGCATCCAATTCTTCATTTCAGCTCAGGTCATGATCCCAGGGTCGTGTGATCGAGCCCTGCGCCAAGCTCCTTAAGCCCTACTTAAGATTCTTTCTCTCTCCCTCTGCCCCTCTCACCCGCTCGCAGTCTCTTGCTCTTTCTCTCTTAAAAAAAAAAAAAAAAAAAAAAAATTTTAAAAGAATGAAATTAAATATCCTTTTGTCAGTTTATTGGCTATTTATATTACTACTTCTGTGGATTGGGTTCTTTTGGAATGACTTCTTACTGCTTTGGAGGAGCTTTTTGTATATTCAAAATCTACATGTTGCAGTTAATTTCCCTTAATGTTATCACTTGAATTAGGACTCATTAGTTCCAAGTGTAGTAATAATTTCAGGCTAGCTTAAGCCACACACATAAATGGTTACTAGGGAAGAACTGGTGAATATGAGGGGGAAGTAGTAAAAGGGGTCCTTTTTGAGGTGGGAATCCCAAAAAGTATCTATTCTAAGGGGAAGGAAGGAGACAAAGTAAATGTTAAATTATAAAGATTTTCTTTCCTTCTGAGGTATCCTTATCCATCCAGTCCTGCAACTAGAAACCTAATTTTCCTTTTCTGTTACCCACCCTAGCCAAACCATTATCAAGTTCTAGTCAATGTTACCTCTGAAACTTCTCCCCAAGCCTTAGCCTGGAATATGGCAGAAACCTCCCAACCCTATCCCTATTCCTTCTTGCCCACTCTTAACTCAGTTTTCACTTCCCCAGAGAAGTCTCTTCTAACCTCTGACTAGGCCAGAATCCCAATTATATGGGTTTTTTGGTACTGGGTATTTCTCATTTCCCACATTTATGATTTTACATTTGTTTCTGTGATTATCTTTCTCTTCTACAAGTCTGTAAGTTCCAGGAAAATAAGAACCATAGTTGTTATGCTCACCATGGTGTTTCTTGCATCTAACCCAGTGCCTGACACCTGTTAGGCACTCAATACTTACTTGAAGGGGAAAAAGGTGACTAACCCATCCAGGCACCCCTGTGGAGCACAAGATTCTTGCTCTCAGGGTCGTGAGTTCAAATCCCATGTTGGGTGTGGAGCCTACTTCATTAAAAAAAAAAACAACCCAAACGAAGGGAAAAAAGGAAGGAAGAAATTGTCGTTATTTATCTTGCTATACTGAAATCTTTGATTTTCTTGTATTGCTACCTCACTCACCTTTGATTTTTTGAAAACAGTGGCTAACTTCTCAACCTGACACAGTGTAAGGATTTAGCTATTTGTAGACATAATTAATTAATTATTGGCCATTTACTAATGAGCCCATAACTCTAACTTGAATGTTGATTTTTCTGAGTTTTTCCCTCCTTTCACAAAGGCAAGTCTGTGGTATATTGAAAACATTTCTAAATAATTTGCTAGATGAGAGTTAGCAAGTAGCCAGTAAACAACTGGCTAAAAAATACCTTACAGTTGTGAAAAAATATCTTAAAGCTGCAAAAAACAGAAGGGATTCTTTTTATGTGCTGATAGCTATCTCCAAGGTACATTAGGTGAAAAAGCAAGATGTAGAGTAGTGAAAATAGTCTGCAGCTATTTGCATTGAAAAAAAAAGGGAAGTTTAGAGAAAGACTATATTCATTTTTTGTTTGCATTTGCATAGAATGACTAACTCTGGAAAGTTACACGAGAAACTGGTAATACTGGTTTGCTTCCCAGAGGGGAACTGGATGACTGGGAGAAGAGCAGGGACACATTTCGTAAAATACTCATTTGTGCTTCTTGGATTTTTAAACCATCTCAGTGTATGACTTCAAATTTTTTTTAAATAATAATTTGCTGTAAGTAATTAATTACTCCTTCTAGAAAGTCTTTATTTATTAATTTTTTTAACTCTCCTTTTTCTTTCTTTTTTAGGCAAAACCTACGTTGGTCTAAAAATCGTTCAGGCACTTCTAACCAATGAGCCTGTCTGGCAAATTAGCGTCCAGAAATTCCCCATCTTGGTTGTATGTTATACTAATCATGCTTTGGACCAGTTTCTGGAAGGTAATTCTAGGCAAAATTGTTCTCTATCAAGAAGACATTTATAGTTGAACCATCACCAACTTCGGTAGCTTAAATTTTATTGCTATTTGAACTAAGCCCGTAGTCCTATCCATGACCTGCAGGCTCTGTCTGGTCTGCTCCAGCCAACTCTGAACCTTATCTCCTTCCTCTTCCCTTGTTCTTCCTGACTCCAACAACACTGATTGTCTGCAGTTCCTTGAATTCCTCCATCTTCTCCCTTGGGCCATGCTGTTCCCCCATCTCTAGAGGACACTTTTTCTCTCTGCATCTTGACTTCATCTATCATCTAGCCTGGTTGACTCCAACTCATTCTTTAGATCTCCCCTTAAATATCTCTTCAGGTGTGTTTTTCCAGTTGCCCCCAGACAAAGTTAAGCCTCCTTTTGTATTTTTTCTTCAGAGACTTAATACATATGTAACAATTTATTGTATGAGTTTCTACCCTAGACCATAAACACTGTGTGGGTTGGTCCTCTTTCTTGCTATATTTATGGATTCTAGCACTCAAAAAAATACTAATTGTATTAATGAATGAATAAATATATGTTTTTCCTTTTCCTTGAATATTATTTTCCATATCTCTTCCTTTCACCCAGATTAAATATTTTTTATTCTTGGAGTCTCAGTTTAAATATTAGATTACCCCACCCGAACTAGGTAAGTTGCCCTCTTATATATTTACAGCATCATGTACTTACAGTACTTACTGTACTTATTGCTATTATGAGAAATTGTTTAACGTGTATCTTCTGTGCCAGAGTGTGAGACCTGAGAACAAATTAGGAATAGAGTCTGTGCTTTACCTGCTATATGTTAAGAACCTAGCACATGCCTGGCACATAGTGACCAGTTGGTAAATACCTGTAGAGTGAATAACAGAGAACATTTACTAAGTGCTTACTTTCAAATCACAGATGAAGAACTGAAGCCTTAAGTTTAGAAACTTGTCCCAGTTTACATAGCAATAGTGGTGAAGTCAAGGTTTGGGTCCCCAGATATCTGATTCTAAACGTATGTTCTGGGGTGCCTGGGTGGTTCCATTGGTTGAGCTGTTGATTTCAGCTCAGGTCATGGTCTCACGGTTGTGAGATCGAGCCCTGCATTGGGCTCCGTGCTGAATGTGAGGCCTGCTTGAGATCCTTTCTCTCTCCTTCTGTCCCTCTCCCCAACTTGCTCTTGCTCACTCTCTCAAAAAAATAAAGGCTGTGTTCTTAAGTACACATTTTACTGCTCTGCAGGTCATATCATCTCTGAGGCCTTTTTGGTCATTAATAGGGTGGATTCCTTTAGGTACCAGTTTGTTCCCTAAGGAACCAGCTGAGATAACATCCGAAACACATACAGCTCTCACCTGAGGGAATCCAGCGTAGCTCCTCTCACCTCTGCTATGCTCCACTTTGCTCCATAGGCATCTACAAGTGTCAAAAGACCAGCATCGTGCGGGTAGGTGGAAGGAGTAACAGTGAAATCCTGAAGCAGTTCACCCTGAGGGAGCTGAGGAACAAGCGGGAATTCCGTCGCAACCTCCCCATGCACCTCCGAAGGGCCTACATGAGTGTGAGTCCCAGCTTTGGATATCTGAGATAGTTCATGGTAGAAATAGACTAGGTAGCAGTGGCTTTCTGGGTAGGCAGTCCAGAGGAAATAGGTGCTCCACAAAGTGGTGAAGGACTCAGGTTCCTTCCAGCATTCCATCTGTTAATCCCATGGTGTGACCTTTGCCCTCAAAATCAAGATGGAAAAAGGGCAGAAAGGAGCATACCACCCCTCCCAGCCCCTGCCAGGACCTTTTAAAGCTACTCCCCCCGCAAACCACCAACAGCCCTATTTACAGCCCATTGGCCAGCGTAATGTCATCTTCTAGCTGGGCAGCAGTGTACCCAAGCAAAACTCTGAGTCCCTATTACCAAGAAAAAGAGAAGTAGTCTCCACAACAGTATCCTTAGCCTGTTTTTCTGTTGTGTTATTTGTTCTTTTTTCTTACTGGTGGTAGGAGTCTGTTAGACATTTAAAAAAATTTTTTTTTTCAATGTTTATTTATTTTGGGGACAGAGAGAGACAGAGCATGAACGGGGGAGGGGCAGAGAGAGAGGGAGACACAGAATCGGAAACAGGCTCCAGGCTCTGAGCCCTCAGCCCAGAGCCTGACGCGGGGCTCGAACTCCCGGACCGCGAGATCGTGACCTGGCTGAAGTCGGACGCCTAACCGACTGCGCCACCCAGGCGCCCCTAAACATTTTAGATAGTAACCCTTCAGTTTTAAGATTATTTAAATTAAGACTTTTTGACTGGTCTATTTATTTCTTCTCTCTTGCTGTTCCTGTTTTAGCTTTGTTTTCCCTCATGGCAGAAACTGAGTTTAGGGGATGATCTCACTTGCTTATCATTTCTTTCCCTCTGTTTTTGGCAGATTGTGACACAAATGAAGGAGTCAGAGCAAGAGCTGCATGAAGGGGCCCAGACCCTGGAGTGTACCATGCGTGGTGTACTACGGGAACAGCACCTGGAGAAGTACATCTCCCCCCAGCATTGGAAAAGCCTGATGAATGGACCAGTACAGGTAGGGGTCATCCTGGGGGCTGTAAGCATTTGTCTTGCCTCAGTACTTGGAGGCAGTCTCTAGCAGAAGCAACAATGCGAAGCATTAGCTGTTAGGATAATCTGATGCTGCCATAATGTGAGAAGTCCCTTTTCATGAGGAGAGGTGGCTGAGTATACTAGTCAAGAGCAAGACTCTGGAGTCAGCATGCTGGATATGAATTCTGATTTTGCACTTGGCAAGTTACTTAATTGTTCTGTGCCTGCTTCCTGTTTTATAGAGTGGGGATAATAATAACATTAAGTTGAACCATATGAAATTGCTAATATTTGTAAATTTGACTTGCAGAAATGGCGGTTTGTAACAGATCAATGTAATTGATATAGGACTATTATTTGGATAAACAAGTTAGTATTTATAAACCACTTAATTAGTATGCTATAAGAGATTATTCTGTAAAGCAAAATCATAAGGCAACCCAGCCCATATAGAGAGCCTGGAAGTCAGGCTTAGTGACCTTAGTGACCTAAGGTAACATAGACTGTGTGCCATGGCCAGTATGATCCTCAACAGTCAACAGTCTCTCAACAGTCAAACGGGTAATAATGCCTGCGTTCAAAGGATGTTCTAAGTAGTAACTGACACAATTCCTGTAAAGTGGTTGGCCAGGAACCCATTGAAATGGTAGCTCTGTTATCATTGAGTTGGTGATTTCTAGGGTTACCCAGAAGCCTGAAGGGGTCAGTCAGTCAATCTATAAATGACTAAAGCAAGCTGGGTGTGAGACATTGGAAAGTAGAGAGGACTTGGCAGACTGGAAAAGAAATGGTAGCAACCCACTCTTAGCCATTTGTTGCCATCTCAGATGCAGGCTCATTGCTGCCATAGATCCTGATTTTGTCAAGAGCAGAAATTTTTATTTTTAAAATTCTCTACAAGTTGTATTTAATGATCCCGTTGCCCAAGGGTTGCCAGCTTGTAGCCTCTGAATTTTAAGAGAACTACTTTTGATCCTTCTCAGAAACCTTTCCTTTACACTGGTTGTCATGGAATTCTCATGACTGATAATTAATTCCTTCCTCAGGATAGTGAATGGATTTGCTTCCAGGGCTGGAAGCATTCCATGATGCTGGAGTGGCTGGGCCTGGGTGTCAGTTCTTTCACCCAAAGTGTTGCTCCAGCAGGACCTGAAAATACAGGTAAGAGTGCATGTCTACCAAGAATCACATCTTAAGGTGGAACATGGTAAAGACCGGAGACTAAAACTTGAAAGTAATACCTAGAATATATAAAGAGCTGTAATCAATTAGAGAAAGACAATAGCTTGATAGTAAAGTAAATAAAAGACACTTAACAAGCACATCACAAAATAGGAAATTGTAATGGTCAATAAACATATGGAAAGTACTCATTAGAAAAGAGCTAATAAAACCACAATGAGATGCTGTTACACATCGGATTGCCAAAAATTTTCAAGTTTGCTATATTGACAAGAAGGTGGAGCAGTAGGAACTATGATACACTGCTAGTGGGGAAATTAATTGGTACACCACTTTCAAATAATAGAAAAAGAGAAAACTCAAATATTCATCAATATTTGTACAGCACATGGATCAGTTACTGTCCATTTAGATCATGAAATACTGTACAGCAGTGAAAAGGAATGAATTACAGCATATATGGCAACATGAATCTCAAAAACAGGCTGAATGAAAAAGCAAGGTGTAGGAAAATACATTATAATATTCCATTTATATAGAGCTCAAGAAATGAAAAAAAAAAAGCCAAAATTAGATGATGTGTTGTTTAGAGATGTGTATGCATTATGTATATATATAGTAAGGTTATTTCAAAAAGCTAGGGAAGGGAATGAGCAATACAAAATTCAGGTTAGACAGGTCCACAAGTGTCTTCGAGAAATTGGGGATTTTCTCCTTAAATTGGGTGGGACGTACCTAGTTGTTCATTTTTTTTTTTCCTTAATGTTTTTATTTTAGAGAGAGGGCATGAGCGGGGGCGGGAATGGGGGCAGAGAGAAGGAGACACAGAATCTGAAGCAGGCTCCAGGTTCTGAGCTGTCAGCATAGCGCCCAACACAGGGCTCAAACCCACAAACTGCAAGATCATGACCTGAACCAAAGTCGGGTGCTTAACCAGCTGAGCCACCGAGGCAACCCTGGATGTTCACTTTTACCCATTTACATCATATATCTTCCTTTGTGTATTTGACATAAGTGAAACCTTTCTTAAAAAGGGATATGTTTATATGATATTTAAAAATATAACAAAAAAGTATATAAGGAAACCTAAGTCTCCCTCCCCTAACACTCATTTCTCCCAGTTTCTCCTGCTAGAAGTAACCACTTAAACCCCTTGAGAATGTTTTCGTACATCTAAGGTCTTATAAGTGTCCCCTTCCATTCTTTGGCTTCAAGAGTTTCACCCCTGTCTTGCTTGCTTTCCTCTTAGCCCAGGCAGAAGGGGAGGAGGAGGAAGAAGAAGGAGAAGAGGAGGGTTCGCTGATTGAGATTGCCGAGGAGGCTGACCTAATTCAAGCAGACCGGGTGATTGAGGAGGAAGAGGTGGCTAGACTTCGTCGGCGGAAGAAGGAAGAGAATGGGGCAGTCCAGGAGTTGGCTAAAGTGCTTCTGGCCATGAGGCTCGATAACTGTGGCCCCGGGACAACAGCTGGTCAGGAGCAAACTGGAGGAGAGTGGGAGGTAAGCTCACTTCCTCATGGCCTCTGGAAGCCCTGACGGAATGGGAAATGGGAGTTCAGTTATTACTGCCAGATGGTGGGGGTTAAACTCTCCTGAAACAAGCCTGAGAACATCTGTTCTGACTAGAACTGCAGCCCCTTATTTTCACCCATTTCTGTTATAGCAGCGTATTCACCTTGTCCTCACAAGGTATTCACCTTGTCCTCACTGTAGTATAAGATGGGTCCAGTTCCCAAGAGTATAAAAATTGTGACCCTTCAGAGGGGCGCTGGCAAGAAATTCCAACTTAGAAAAACAGGAAGCAGGTGGCCAAATGGCTTCTCTTGAACTTTCAGAAAAATGCACCACATATGGGTCAGATCAAACACTTACAGTCTCAGTGCTTGATGCTTTCATGGATATTGTCTTCTCAAGTACGAATGAATCTATGAAAAATACATTAATATTTTAGAGAATTCAAGTAAAGCAGAATGAAGCAAGCCTTCCAGGCTGGAGGGAGTACTCATCCTTTATTCACCCTGGAATTTGACATTTCTCTTAAAGCCAGAATAATGTGAATGCCCAGACTTTCCCTTTGTTCATTCCTTTGGTAGAACCAAGTGGTCCTCCAAATTTACCATTCATTACTATGACGGTAGAGTACTGGATACTCAAAATAACATTTCTAAACTCATGATTTAAGAGACTGTCAAAGTCAACTTTGGATGCAATTTTCCCTGGTCTGCTAGCTTTTAACTTGATCTTCTAGTTCAAATCTGATCCTAATACTTGGAATTATGGGTTGGGCATCTCTCTGCCATGTGGCCTCAGGGGGAGTTGATTGGTTTGGTTTGGAACTAAGGGGAGGTTCATAACATTGTGACATCCATCTTTCATGCCAGTCCTTAGTGACAGAGCCAGGGGAGAGCACTTTCTCCTAACTGGTGCCTTTCACCCTCTTGTGAAAGGTACTGTCTCGATATGATGGCATTAAGACCATCTTAGCAGGCCCTGTACAGCATTTAACAAGAAAGACCTACCTGTACTACTTTTCATGACATGTTTTAGGAATGAGAAATAGAATGTGGTCAAAGGACATTCAGTGATAACAAGTGTCAGTACTATTCTAAGTGCTTTCATGTATTTATTCCTTTAGTCAAGTCAGCAACCCTGCAAAGATGTATTGTTATTATTCCTCATTTTGTAGCAGGCGATGCTGAGGTACATAAAGGTTGAGTAACTTACTCTAGAGGTAGATGGGGCTTTGAACCCAGGCAGACTGGATCCAGAGCCCCCAATTAGCCACTTTGCAATGGATATGTGTTAGAAGAGTTTGAGACATTCAAGGAAGTTCTTCCGAGGTGGCAGCCCCTTTTTAATGTGCTCTGGTCTCGACCTTGGTCTTAGAACTGAGCCAGTTTCTGCTCAGATGGTAACCCTGGCTGTTAATGATGTCCACAGACTCAGCGCAGCCAGAAAAAGAAAATGAAAAAGAAAGTGAAGGTTGAACTTCGCAAACTCAACACCATGACTGAGGCTGAGGCCAGTGAAATCCAAGATGTTTGGCAGCTGAACCTGAATTCTCGCTGGCAGCTATATAGGTATTTATGCCCATTGCCTCCTCCCCCCAACTCCCAACCAGTGCACGTGATTACCCCAAAGGGTTCCTTTTCTGTTCCTGCAACATAACCCCCCCATCCCTCCACCCCAACCTTCAACAGTGTTAACTAATGATTGGTTGCATACCCCCAGTGAACTGAGTGCTAGGGGTGCAGATATGGGATAAAATAGACACTTGGCTATCCCTTTTTGTTTTTTTTTTTTTAACGTTTATTTATTTTTGAGACAGAGAGAGACAGAGCATGAATGGGGGAGGGACAGAGAGAGAGGGAGACACAGAATCGGAAGCAGGCCCCAGGCTCTGAGCCATCAGCCCAGAGCCTGACGTGGGGCTCGAACCCACAGACCGAGAGATCGTGACCTGAGCTGAAGTCGGACGCTTAACCGACTGAGCCACCCAGGCGCCCCTTGGCTCTACCTTTAAATGGAGCTTAGAGTTTATCCAGGGAGACAAATTAGTTAATTCCACAAATAAGTTAACAAATGGGCATAACCGCTAAGAAATAAAAGAACAATGAGTGCTAAGAATATGAACACGGGATTTGAGCTGGTCTGAGGTATCCAGGAAAGTGACAAGGCAAGATGTGAAGGATTAGTAGACATTAACAAGACCAGCAGGGAATGGGGAGCAGATGAAATTATGGGGACCACATACATAAAGGCCTTGACGTGGAAAGGAGTATGTCTATTTGAGAAATTGAAAGAAGGCAGCCAGCATAGCTGTGGCTCAGAGAAATGGAAAGTGAGGTCAGAGAGGTGGGAGGGGCCTAACTGCAGGGACTCATGGGGCAAAGGTGAGGAGCCGGGTTATCAAAAGCCACTTTTCAAAAAGTACCGAAAAGCTCTTGGAACATTCTGTAGCAGAGTAGTGACATGATCTGTTTTACTTGTAAAATGAGACTGGAGAATTAGGGAAGGGGACTCAGAGATGTGCCAAGGAGAATTTGTGAGAAATTCTTGAAGCTTTTGAAGTCCCTTACTCTCTTCTCAATAATTAACCTGTATTCTTTATTCTACTCTCCTCCTTAGCTCCTAGCCACCTATGTATATCTCTCTGTACTTCTTTTTGTTGGGCATTTTGGAATCTTGGTTCCCTGCAAACCTAGGTCTCTCCTTCCTCTCCCTCTGTGGCCCGTAAGCTCCTCAAGGGTCTCGGTTCCACCTCATACACACTGCAGGGGGTTCCTCCACCATCTTAAAGAGCACACATCTTCTTTCTCTGGTTCTTCACATTCTCCAGGCTGTGGCTACAGATGTACCAGGCCGACACCCGCCGGAAGATCCTCAACTATGAGCGCCAGTACCGCACGTCAGCAGAGAGAATGGCTGAGCTGAGGCTCCAGGAAGACCTGCACATCCTGAAAGATGCCCAGGTTGTAGGAATGACAACCACAGGTAAGAAAGCATGGGGAAGTTTACCAGACCCAGCCATTCACTCCTGGTGCCAAGCTCTTATCAGATTATCTAGAATAGGTAAAGAGAAGCTTCTTCAGGAGGTTAGAGGGAAAGGCCATGGAAAGCTATTGAAAATGAGTTATGTTTAGGGAACTCATGATGAAATGCACCCACTTGTCCCTGCTGCATTCGATAACCTGACAATGACCAACATGGGTGTTGGTGGTCTGGAGACCACTCATTAGCACTTAATCTCTCATTCAGTGGCCACCACAGCCCTGGATGGATGTGAGGACTCAGTTTTCACAGACTCAGATTCCAGCCTCCAGTGCATCAACTTAAGAGGAGCCTCTTCTCTCTTGACTCCAGGTGCTGCCAAATACCGTCAGATCCTGCAGAAGGTAGAGCCTCGGATTGTCATTGTGGAAGAGGCTGCTGAAGTCCTTGAGGCCCACACCATTGCTACATTGAGCAAAGCTTGCCAGCACCTCATTCTGATTGGGGACCACCAGCAGGTAGGGCAGGTGCCCCTGGAAGATGAAGAGAGAGGGCTCTTGGAGGGTTGTACTCAGACAGAAGACCCTGGCCTCTCTGCTTCACCAGTCCTCAAACTTATTAGTAGCTCTCTGTGATTCTTTCCCTCACCTCCCACGTTCAATCTAAGAGCAGGTGCTCTTAGATATCGGGTATATTTGAGAGATAGTATCATTCATTTCATAATGACCTTTCAAGTGGACTATTAAAACAGCCTCCTTCTTGTTCCCCTACTTTGGTTTTTGCCGTCCTCTAATCTATTCTTTGTAAAGGGGCCAAAGTGAATTTTTTTAAAAAAGTAAGTCAGATCATGACACTCTATAGCTTAAAACCCTCCAGTGGTTTCCCATTGACTTAATAGAAAAATCCAGCTTCTTAAAGTAGCCTAGAGAGGCAGATATTCTCAGGTTCAGCCTGCTTCTCTGACTTCCCATATCACCATCATTTGCTCACTGTGTTCCCACCACCTGCCCTCCTTCCTGCTCCCTCATACCTTGCTTTTCAAATGATAGGCAACTTCCTCCATGCTGGCATCAACTCAGGTGTCACTCTTTAGGGAGGCCTATTTAAGGAACCACCACTCCTGGGCACTCCATCACATCACCCTTATTTCTTGCCTTCATGTCCTTGTCACTCTTTATCCTTAGCCTGTCAGTACCTAGAGCAGTGCCTGGCATATAGAAGGCACTTGAAAAACATTTGATGGGTAGGTTGGTGGTTAAGTGAGTATATGATTGGATGGATAAAATAAGTCAGTAGAGAGTCCTCAGACATGTTTGTTTTCTCAGCTGCGTCCCAGCGCCAATGTGTATGATCTAGCCAAGAATTTCAACCTTGAGGTGTCCCTCTTTGAACGACTGGTGAAAGTAAACATTCCCTTCGTCCGTCTAAATTACCAGGTAAGAAGCCGGACCTCTCTTATTACCTACCACATGTTCAGGAGAAGTCTCCTGGGAGCCTGCCAGTTGCCAGCAAGAAAGGTCTCATAAAAATAAAACTGGCTTAGGGGCGCCTGGATGGCTCAGTTGGTTAAGTGTCCGACTTCGGCTCAGGTCATGATTTCAGTTCGTGAGTTCGAACCCCACGTTGGGCTCTGTGCTACCAGCTCAGACCCTGGAGCCTGCTTCAGATTCTGTATCTCCCTCTCTGCTCCTCCCCCACTCATGCTCTCTCTCTCCTTCAAAAATAAATAAAAACATTAAAAAAAATTTTTTTTTTTTAAATAAAAAAAAAACCTGGCTTAGTAATTCAATGACTGTTAGACTTTTTTTCTTTTCTGTTTTAAAATACCACAAGATGAGGGGCGCCTAGGTGGCGCAGTCGGTTAAGCGTCCGACTTCAGCCAGGTCACGATCTCACGGTCCGTGAGTTCGAGCCCCGCGTCGGGCTCTGGGCTGATGGCTCAGAGCCTGGAGCCTGTTTCCGATTCTGTGTCTCCCTCTCTCTCTGCCCCTCGCCCGTTCATGCTCTGTCTCTCTCTGTCCCAAAAATAAATAAACGTTGAAAAAAAAAAAATACCACAAGATGAGCTGAGTTTGTGTTGGATGAAAGAGCTGTTTACAGTCTGCTCTTTTCTCCTTATTCTTTCACATTATCTCCAGATTTTCCACCAGCAACCTAGTCTTTAGAAAACTGTCCCTTTATTCTCTGCCCATGTTTCTCTCTTTTCTTTTTTAAGTAGGCTCTACCCCCTATGTGAGGCTTGAACTCGCAACCCTGAGATCAAGAGTCACACACTATACCAACTTGAGCCAGCCAGGCACCCTCTTTCTGCCCATGTTTCTAATGACCTGTATGTCTTATTTCAGCACCGCATGCGCCCTGAAATTGCCCGGCTTTTGACCCCCTACATTTACCAGGATCTGGAGAATCATCCCTCTGTTCTCAAATATGAGAAGATAAAGGTGAGTCTGTCCTATTTGATCTTTCTGTGATGTATCAACAACCAAGGAGGCTGTATTACCTTAGGATGAAAAAGGGTTTTCAGAAGGATCTAGAGCCAACTTTTTTAAAAGCTCGTCACTAAGTAGAAATAGTGTAGAAGTTGAGAGATACAGACGTGGGTTTTGAATCCCAGCTCTGCAGCTGTGTAACTGTTTAGCAAGTGATACACCAATTCTGAATGTCCTGATCTTCTGTACAGTGAGAATAATGGGTACTGCCTCGTTACATTATTGTCTTGAGGGAGATAATGTGTGTAAAGCAATCAGCACAGTGGAGTGCTTTTAAGTTAGCTGCTCACTCAACATCATCATAACTTTTGCCTGTTTGCTGAACCGTAATAGTTGGATCATGGATGGCTGTTGGAAATTATAATATTAAATGTATTAGAAGTTAAAATAGACAAATTCTGTATCCATTTTCCTACTTGCCATGGTCCCAAAAGAAAACATACAGTAGTGACTGACACCAGAATTAAAGATTATGGTACAAAGTATACAAAAAGCCTCGCTAAGTCTCTCCCCGGAATAGGGTCAGTGGCCAGTACATCTGAAAATAGGAAGAACTGCATGAGTGAACCTTCTGACATACCATTTCTTTTCCTTTCTAGGGGGTCGCTTCCAACCTTTTCTTTGTAGAACACAACTTTCCTGAACAGGAAATCCAAGAAGGCAAAAGCCACCAGAACCAGCATGAGGCTCGCTTTGTGGTAGAATTGTGCAAGTACTTCCTGTGCCAGGAGTACCTCCCCTCCCAGATCACCATCCTCACCACCTACACGGGGCAGCTATTCTGCCTGCGCAAACTCATGCCAGCCAAGACATTTGCTGGCGTCAAGGTCCATGTAGTTGACAAATACCAAGGGGAAGAGAATGACATCATCCTCCTCTCATTAGTGCGGAGCAACCAGGAGGGCAAGGTGGGTTTTCTCCAGATATCCAACCGCATCTGTGTGGCCTTGTCCCGTGCCAAGAAGGGTATGTACTGCATCGGAAACATGCAGATGCTAGCCAAGGTGCCCTTGTGGAGCAAGATCATCCATACCCTTCGAGAGAACAATCAAATAGGCCACACACTCCAGCTGTGCTGCCAGAACCATCCTGATACCCACACCTTAGTATCCAAAGCTTCTGATTTCCAAAAAGTGCCCGAAGGAGGCTGCAGCCTACCCTGTGAGTTTCGGCTGGGCTGTGGACATGTCTGCACCCGTGCCTGCCACCCCTATGATTCCTCACACAAGGAGTT
This sequence comes from Herpailurus yagouaroundi, assembly GCF_014898765.1. Classification (NCBI taxonomy): domain Eukaryota; kingdom Metazoa; phylum Chordata; class Mammalia; order Carnivora; family Felidae; genus Herpailurus; species Herpailurus yagouaroundi. The sequence continues at coordinate 610,391 of NW_024412463.1, read as the reverse complement.
CCAATGCATGAAGCCATGCCAGAAGGTTATCTGTCAAGACGGGCACCGGTGCCCTCTTGTTTGCTTCCAGGAGTGTCAGCCTTGTCAGGTGAAGGTGCGCAAAATCATTCCTCGGTGCGGTCACGAACAAATGGTTCCTTGTTCCATGCCTGAGTCAGATTTTTGCTGCCAAGAACCTTGCCCCAAGGTTCTGAAATGTGGGCACAGATGTAGCCATCCCTGCGGTGAAGACTGTGTGCGGTTTTGCTCAGAAATGGTCACCGTGAAACTCAAGTGTGGGCACAGCCAGCAGGTGAAATGTGGTAATGTGGAAGACCTCGTGTATGACCTGCCAGTCAAGTGCACCACCAAGTGTGGCACGATCTTGGACTGTGGGCATCCTTGTCCTGGGACCTGCCACAGCTGCTTCGAAGGGCGCTTTCATGAGCGCTGTCAGCAGCCCTGCAAGCGCCTGCTCATCTGCTCACACAAGTGCCAGGAGCCGTGCATCGGCGAGTGCCCACCCTGCCAACGGACCTGTCAGAACCGCTGTGTCCACAGCCAGTGCAAGAAGAAGTGTGGGGAACTGTGCAGCCCCTGCGTAGAGCCCTGTGTCTGGCGCTGCCAGCACTACCAGTGCACCAAACTCTGCTCTGAGCCCTGCGACCGACCCCCATGCTACGTGCCTTGTACTAAGCTGCTGGCCTGTGGCCACCCCTGCATCGGTTTGTGTGGGGAACCGTGCCCCAAGAAGTGCCGTGTCTGCCACCAGGAAGAAGTCACCCAGATCTTCTTTGGCTTTGAAGATGAGCCTGACGCCCGCTTTGTGCAGCTAGAAGACTGCAGCCACATCTTTGAGGTGCAAGCCCTGGACTTCTACATGAATGAGCAGAAAGATGATGAAGTTGCCATCAAGTTGAAAGTGTGCCCTATCTGCCAGGTGCCCATCCGCAAAAACCTGAGGTATGGAACCAGCATCAAACAGCGGCTGGAAGAGATTGAAATCGTCAAGGAAAAGATTCAGGGCTCAGCAGGGGAAATTGCAACCAGCCAGGAACGACTTAGGGCCCTCCTGGAGAGCAAGAGCCTCCTCCACCAGCTGCTTCCTACAGACTTTCTGATGTTAAAGGAGAAGCTGGCCCAGAAGAATCTGTCAGTGAAGGATCTGGGCCTTGTTGAGAATTACATCAGCTTCTACGACCGCTTGGCTGGCCTGTCAGACTCTCTAAAAAAGGTGCATGTCTTAGAACAAGAGAGAGTGAGGAGTCGACTAGAGCAGGTCCATGACTGGCTAGCCAAGAAGCGTTTGAGCTTTACCAGCCAGGAATTGGATGACCTCCAAAGTGAAATCCAGAGGCTCACATACCTGGTGAACCTCCTGTCCCGCTGCAAGATAGCAGAGGGGAAGCTGAGAGGTAGCACAGCAGAAGAGGTCTACAGTGTCCGGAAGATCCTCGAGAGAACATGTAAGTTCACCCAGGAGGATGAAAAGTTTGTGCAGAAAAAGATGGAAGCTCTGAAAACCATTCTTCCCTGCTCTGGCCTGGGCATCTCAGAGGAAGAACGAGTGCAGATAGTCAATGCTATGGGTTATCCTCGGGGCCACTGGTTCAAGTGCCCCAATGGTCACATCTACGTGATTAGCGATTGTGGGGGAGCCATGCAGAGGGGCACATGTCCTGACTGCAAGGAGGTGATCGGGGGCATAAATCATACTCTGGAAAGGAGCAATCAGCTTGCTTCTGAGATGGATGGAGCCCAGCACCCTGCCTGGTCTGACACGGCCAACAACTTGATGAACTTTGAGGAGATCCGGAGGATGATGTAGGAAGATGGTGCACCGCTGCCTTGTGCCTAGCCACCACCTGGCTGGGATCGGCTCCTTTACGAAGGAACCGAAGTTTGTTTTTTATTATTGTCCTTTATTCTTAGTACCTATTTAAGGATCCACTTTTAGGGATTGCCCACGTTTGTTTCTAGATTTCCCCTGCGCTAGAGTAAGCACTTTACCTCCAGAACTGAGAGCAAAGTTAACAGATACCTTCTTTTTTTCTCCTGCAAGTTAGTGGACAGGCTCTCTGGAGCATGTTTGGGGCTTCCACCTAGGGCTACCTACTGGTATCTCTGGGTCCTGACTCAGATATTTTTTCTGCAGTGCTCCGGGGGCACAGAGTATGAACTCATGTGAAGCAGACTCATTCTAATTGCCAGGCCCTAACTTGTAGACTAATTTTAATTCCAATAAACAGAGGCCCAGAGGAGTTGTTTATGAACTGCTTATCCTTTCAAGGAGCACAAAAATCCCTCCCACTCTCCTCCTGGGGCATCCTCACTCCCAGAGATGGAGGCATGTGATAAGACAAAGACTTCCGTGACTAACCCTGACCCAGTTACATATTCACAGAGTGGGAAAGTGTGACTACCCACAGCTGGGGGCTCTGCAGCAGGCCCAGGCTGACTAAGGAGTGATCCCTCATACCCTCTCCTGTGACTGGCACTTTGGAATGGTGGTTTCTTTGCCTGCAGGAGTTCAGTAGCAGTGCTGGTTCCCCAAGGCCCTGAATGGAACTAAACCAGCAGCACCTATCCAAAGTGTGACCTTTTGTCCCAACACTACTACAGCTTTTGCCTGGGCAGGGTTAGCATGCCAGCAGCTTCTGCAGGCCCCAGACCCATGCCAGAAGCCAGCCCCCAGGCCTGCTGCTGCCTGCATATATATTCCCTCAGTCCAGTGTTCCTAGAACAGACACTTAGGCATCTCAGGTCTTTCTAATGTTGGTGAGAAAAATATCCTTTTCCTATGTATGCATTTCCTTTTTTGTCTTTACTATGCACTTTAGCCTATAAAGCCAATTAATAAAAATGATGATTGAGAAAATCAGTGGTCCATGTTTGTCAACTTCTAGAAACAGCTCAGGCAGCCTGAGACCATGAGGATGGGGATGGAGCCACTGCCTACGAGGAGGCCAGTCTGGTTTCTGTGGTACGGAGTTTTTATTTAGCTGGTGAGTCCTCTGTACTTATGGTAAAAAGAATTTTTTGTTGTTGTTGTATAAAAGCATAACTTGAAGTTTGCTTCCCCAGAGGCAACCCTGTTAACAGCTTCATGAGTCCTCCCAGAGGTAAGCTATACATATGCAATGTATGTAACTCTTAAAAAAAAGTACGCAGCTCTGCACTTGGCTTTTTTTAACCCAGCAACTTAGCTTGGGGACCTTTCTGTAAGCATATACATATGAGGAGCCTGAACCCTATTCCATCATGCATGTGTGCCATCATTTACTGGAATGAAACCCTCTGCTGGTGACTGTTAGGTGCAGCCTAAATGAATAGCTTCGAACACACTTTTAATCTCAAGGGTTTGTGCTACTGGTAACTATTAAAATTTTTGAGCTGGTGGTGGGGAGGTGTATACTCCTTGAAATTATATAGGACAGAGTACAAACATACAATTTTGTTAAGGGGGATCCCTTCACTCTCATTATCAAAGGAACCTATGATTGAGAAAGGATGAGAACCTCTGTTCTACAGGGTAAAAGCTGGTTTTTGCAACAAAGAGCTAACTCATCCCTTCGGTCCCTTTGAGCTTCCATCTCTCCAGTAGCACTTCCACAGCACAGTCTGTCAGGGTATGGGTTCAGGTAGACCCTGGTTTCAAAAACCTGAATGCCCAACAGTGTAACTCTGGAAAGTTACTCCCTTGGCTTCTTTATCTGCAAAATGGGGCTAACTACCTCGCTCACAGGGTGTAGTGAATTTAAGGAGACCGTGCACTGTACACAGAACGTCTGGTACATGGCAGATGGTCACTAAATGATAGCTTTTAGGTCTTAGGACACATCAAGAGAACTTCTAGCAAGAACATCCTCCACAGCCACTCCTCTATAAGCATATAAGATGCATAGGAAGTATATGGGGTAGACTATATTGAGGGAAGAGACAGGAATAAAATCTACAATTCAGATCGGTTTATTCTCTCCCAAAATATACTTCCTCTGTTTGGGGTGTGTGTGTGTGTGTTAACTTGTAATTTTTTTTTTAAGTTTTATTTAATCTCTATACCCAACATAGGGCTCAAACTCCCAACCCCGAGATCAAGAGTCACATGCTCCCTCAGCTGAGCCAACCAGGTACTCCCCCATCTGGTATCTTTGTGTGAAAGTTAATCAGTAAGAAGTGAGCCTTGGCTGACTCACAAGGATGCTTAGGAAATAGCTCTACATATCACCACCACTCCCAACCTTTTTTTCTTTTTTAATGTACAAATGACACACTAAATTTTTTAAAGTTTTTTTTACAAATGGAGAAAAGAGACCAAGCCAGGATGACTTCCCATAAGGAAGGGATCTAAGGGCTGCCCCACGAACTCCAGGCCACCACAGCTACTTCCTCCTCTTGTACCTACAAAGAAAATCAGCAGAGTGAAGACTAGCTCCCAAAGACAGAAACAAGGTGGAGCTTTCCCATGAAAGGTTTGTTCTTCAATCCTAGTCATAACCTCTGGCCCTCCAAAACTGCAAATATTACCTGGATTTAGATTTAAAGTTTCCTCCTCGTCTTTGGTGGTGCAAGCCCAACTGTTTCCTTTCTTCAAAGGAGGGGCTGTGGATTCAAGAAGGTAAGATGCTGAAATGGCTGCTGGAAAGACAGATGTCCCAAAACCCCTGCCGCCTGCTCCCACATGAGGCATCATTAATGCATCATTTTCAGGGCCTGAGGTTCTACACGTAGTGTTTTCCCCTGATTAAATATGGGACTGTGGAATTTAGGGCCCAGCTCCAAAAAAAAAGACTCCCTTCTCATGCATATAAAACTAATTGGGGCACCTGGGTGGCTCAATTGGTTAAGCCTCTGACTTCAGCTGAGGTCATGATCTCACAGTTTGTGGGTTCGAGCCTCACGTCGGGCTCTGTGCTGACAGCTCAGAGCCTGGAGCTGTTTTGGATTCTGTGTCTCCCCCTCTCTCTGCCCCTCCCCTGCTCACACTCAGCACTCTGTCTCTCTCTCAAAAATTAAACATTTTTAAAAACTAAAACATTGAAAAAACAAAACAAAACTGGAGCACTGGCTTGGCTCAGTCAGTTAAGCGTCCAACTCTTGGTTTGGGCTCAGGTCATGATCTCATGGTTCACGAGTTTGAGCCCCAGATCAGGCTTCGCGCTGACAGCGCAGAGCCTGCTTGGGATTCTCCCTCTCTCTTTCTGCCCCTCCCTTGCTCGCTTGCTCTCTCTCCCTCAAAATAAACTTAAAAAAAATTTTTTTTTTTTTAGTTTTACAAAAATAAACTACTTGGGAAGCTTAATCTATCCCCATCCTGGGGTGGGGTGTGTATAACACATTCCTATGAGTAAAAAGGGATCCTCTGCTATTCTATTTCTGAACCAGAAATGTGCTGTTTCTCCTCCAAGGTAGGAGGGCCTTAATTCTTTCCTCCTATTCTCACTCTGGGATCCAGAGATGGGCTGTGGAGGGGGGAAGGTGTCAGACAAGAGCCCTTAAAATTAAGTATTATAAAGCTATACAGGTATATGGGAATTGGGGAGCACAGAAGGAGGAAGAAGGTGTATAGCTTTAATCATAATGTGAAGAACCCCATGATGACTTAAAACTCTACCCGGCTCGATACTGTTTCAAGGCCTTCTTGCTTGTGTTAGTAAGTTCTTCATCAAATACAGATTTCTTCAGCTGCTTTTGTTTCTTGGCTGTGCAGAGAAAGAACAGATTACATATGTCCTCTTTGGCCTAAGCTCCCAAATCCAATCCTTAAGCTCAGGGTAATGGTTCCAAATTCAGTGAATGCTCTGGTCTGGTGATTTACTGACATGGAAATAAGACATCAATTAGGTCCCAGCAAAAAAGATGAGGAATTCAGAAGTGCCACATCTGAAGAACCACTCCAAAGGACGACTGCAGAATCCCAAAGTAAAAACCACTGAAATGTGAAATGGGCTGAAAGACTGACTTCACTTCTTTCTACCCTGACCCACTCCTCCAAGTAGCAGTTTGTAAGGACATAGGCTCCAGAGTCAGAAATGCCTGGGTTTAAATCCTAGCTGTCCCCACTAATCATGGGGTCACTTCTCCACTTGGGAACCCAAAACTGGACAGCTGTACACACTGGTGCACACTCATTACTCAAAAACTACAGGCTCTTATCATCCCTCCAATTTTCTCCCTGACCACAAGTACAAGTTTCAGGGAGAAGCCTCCTTCCAGGCAGTCCCATCTGCCTACCGGGGACTCTTGCTGGCTCCTCTTCCGGCATTGCTCGGGCCCTCTTGGCTCTGCGATTCCTCTTGGCCAGCCGCTCAGCAAACATCTGCGCCTTAAGGATTTCAAACTGGGACCTTTCTTCTGCCTAGAAAGAAGGATGATGTGAGTATGGAACAGACTAGGAAGCCCTGACACATGCCACTGGGCCGGGACTCAACTCCGAAGGGAAAGCCACTCACTGTCATCTCCCCCTTTTTCTTGGCATCCTTCATAAACTTCTTCCTCTTCTTCTTTCCTCGTAAGGCCAAGTCAAACTCCTGCAGAGCCTTGGCAACTAGGATGAGGAGACAACATGAGATTTCCGGTACTCTTTTGTATCTTTTTTTTTTTTTTTTTAAAGCCATTTACTTTTTTTTTTTTTTCCTCTTAACGTTTATTTATTTTTGAGACAGAGAGAGACAGAACATGAACTGGGGAGGGTCAGAGAGAGAGGGAGACACAGAATCTGAAACAGGCTCCAGGCTCTGAGCTGTCAGCACAGAGCCCGATGCAGGGCTCGAACTCATGGACCGTGAGATCATGACCTGAGCTGAAGTCGGACGCTCAACCGACTGAGCCACCCAGGCGCCCCTTTTGTATCTTTTTTTAAAGACGTGCATGTATTTTAAATTGGTATGTAAGAGTTCAAAAAGCAGCAGCAAAAAAAAAAAAATGAGAAGCAGCAAATCATGTCCTTTCCTGGTGGTTACCTCCACCAAGTGGTAATCTCACTAAATCACATGCTTATTGCACTATTCCTCAACCCATTTGAGACATTATCTACCTCCTGTTATGAAAGATGATTTGGTTCACTTACAGTCCCAGACCTTTCCACAATATAACTATTTTTAACACAGAAACTTAACGTACACACACTCTAATTTTTTGTCCCATCAAATACAGGTGGTATTTCTTAAACTGCGGATACAACCTCTTAGCAGGGTAAGTTTGCAATCCCTAACAAAATAATAAATACACACACCCTCTGACCTACAGTTTCACTTTCAGGGATTTATCCTGCAAATCAAATATACTTGCTTAATTGTGAAAGGGCATTTGTACAGTTATTCACTACATGTTTACAACAGCAAGAAATTATAAACAACCTCAGTGTCCCTCAACAGTAAACTAATTAAATAAATTATAATCTACCCACATGATGGAACACCGTGCACCCATTAAAAAAAAAAGTTAACTAGGTACGTACCTGTATAAAATGCAAGCTACAAAATTATGTGGAAAAAGCAAGGCATATGGGGCACCTGGGTGGTTAAGTGTCAGTTGGTTAAGTGTTCTGACCCTTGGTTTCCGCTCAGGTCATGATTTCATAGTTCGTGGGTTTGAGCCCCGTGTCATGCTCTGTGCTGACAGCACACAGCCTGCTTGGGCTCTTTTTCTCCCTTTCTCTCTGCCCCTCCCCCACTCTCTCTCTCTTGTCAAAATAAATAAAATGAAAGAAAGAAAAGAAAGAAACGAAAAAGAAAAGAAACTAGGTGTAGAAAAATCTGAATTCATTTGTGTGATAAAAAGGGAGGGAGTGTAGGGAATACATATAAATATCTTCCCAACCTACTTTTTTTAAATTGTGGCAAAAAGGACAGAACACAAAATTTGCCCTTTTATGCATTCTACATCTACAATTCAGTAGCACTAATTACATTCACAGTGTTGCACAACCATCACCGTGATGTTTCTGTAACTCTTTCATCATCCCAAATAAAAGCTCCGTAACCATTAATAACAACTCCCTCCCCACAACCCCTGGTAATCTCTATTCTACTTTCTGCATTTATGGATTTGCCTCTCTAGGTACCTCATATAAGCAGAATCACAGATATCTGTCCTTCTGCGTATGGATCATTTCACTTGGCATGTATTCAAGGTTCACCCTTGCAGCACGTATCAGCGCCCTTGCAGCACGTATCAGGTTGTACCACGTACTGTCGTTTTGTGTATCTGTTCATCTGCTGACAGACACAGGTTGTTTCTAACCCTTGGCTATTGTGAATCATGCTTTAATGGATACTGGCATAGAAGTATCCATTTGAGTCCCTATTCTCAGTTCTTTTGGGAATAGACCTAGCAATAGCATTGCTGGGTTCCAGGATAATTCTGTGGTTAGCTTTTTGAGAGACCTCTCCAACATACTTTTTTCCTTCTTTCTCTCTTCCTTGGTCTGGAACCAACTCCTCTCAGGCTCGTGGTTCAGCACCTCTTTCCCCTTCTCCAGGAGCCGTTTTGCTGTGTTGATCTGTGGAAACAGCAAAAAGGTGGCTGCCGTGAAACCTACATCTGAGGATACGTAACATGGCAGCTGCAAGAAGCCGCTGCCTGCAAATGTCTGGGGCTCCGATGACGTTTGGCAGACACAGCATTTCGGAAGGGCAGAGCCGGCAGGGGCTGCGGGCTCTGCTCTGTGGTCGGCTTTCTGCACTGTACTGCGGGCCACAGCCCTCTACGCGGCCACACCTGGACTTCCGACTGCTGCAACTCTTTCTCCTCAGCCTCGAGCTGCAGAACCGCATACACGTCCTTCTCCATTTTCTCAATCTTGTCCCGGAACTTGAGGATGACATCTCAAGGGAAGGGAACCAAACAATTTTTTAGCTGAGGATAAGTACTGTGTAACTGATGAAAACAATATAAATGTGTATTTAGTGACGATAGAAAATGGGGATTTTTTACATGTTATTTCTCTGCTTAACAACACCCCCCGCCCCCGCCCCCCCCCCCCCCCAAAGAGCCTGTTGCTCTTGGAATAATCCAAACTCCTAAGCGTGGCCCCTACCTACCTCTCTGAGCACCTATCTCCACCTTGCTCACTGTGCCCTGGGCCCTCTGGCTCTTCCTTCACTTTAATTTGCACACCAAGTCTGCTGCCTCAGAGGCTTTGCCCTGTTTTCCTCTGCTGGGCACACAGTCTCCAGAACACTCACGGCTGCCTCGTTCTCCTGATTCAGGACTCAGCTCAAATGCCATCTGTTCAGAGGCCTTTCCTAAACAGCTTTCGAAAGTAGCATCTCTCCTCCTGTCATGCTAGATCACATCTATGATTTATTGTCTTTTTTCCACCAGAGTCTCAGCTGTTTTGCTTTCTGCTATATCCCTGATACCTAGAATAAACAGCACGAGGCACTTGGTAGTCCCAGGAACTGTTAGCTGACAGAATGAATGACGTGAAAATGAAAACGAGAGGAAAAAGACATCATGAATGGAATAAAGGTCTCAAAGGATGTGGCCCAAATGCTAACGGTGAGCTCTTCCACTTACTGTTTTCTAATACTGAATATATATTATTTTTATAACTTTAAAAAACAATTTTTAGAAAGGATGTGCTTTATATGACCCCTACAGAGGAGAAGGAAAAGCATGAAAGATATCTAAAACATAGAAGTGCTGCCCTCTGCCCCCCTGTGAAAGGAATGAGGGTGATTAGTAGGGATTTTACCCCAAAATGAAGCCTTCTCTTCCCAAAAGATGGAAAATAACCTAACAGTGGGGCACTCAGGGCACAAGTCTGTCATTATTCCCTTTCACATAGAGAGAGACCAAAGCCCAGAGAGGCAAGGTGAGACCGGCCCAGGATCAGTCAGCAAGGAAGGGGCAGGACTGGGATTCAAACCTGACTCCTGACCGCAAGGCACCTGCTCTCACCTATTACCCTCTACCCCCAGCTCTGTCCCACAGAGTCCGATCTAGGACCCTGCCCTGCCCACCCCAACCACCCTGAGCTGCTGCAGTGGTGCCTGCTCACCCTGGGGAAGTATCCGGGCCTTCACAGGGGCTTTGGCGGCTTTTACAATCTCCTTCAGCATCTTCCGCTCCTCTTCTCCCACCAGAGACACCGAGCGCCCAGCCCTGCCAGCCCGCGCCGTTCGCCCCACTCGGTGGACATAATGCTTGATGGTGTTGGGCATCGTGAAGTTGATTACCTGGAAGGTCAAAGTCAGACCTGGGAGTTGGAGGGAAAGGAGACACAAGGAGGCACAAAGACTCCCACCAAAAGTTCAAGGAAGATACGAGCTGCTCACCGTTTTGACCCCCTCGATGTCAAGTCCACGGGCTGCCACATCTGTGGCCACAAGGATGTCAATCTGTTCGTCCTTAAAGCGCCTGGAAATAGCCACAAACAGATGTTCACTTGGATACTTAAGCCCAAAAACGCTTGCAGGAGCCTGAGCCAGCAGAGAGAACACCAATCCCTTTGGAGTCAAGCAGCAGAGTATAGATGGTCAGAGTGACCATCTGGACAAGATCCTAAACGTCAGACCATCTAATACTTCACACAACACCTTAAACATCCTGTAACACAGAACAAATGTAGTTTTGTTTATACCACCTTAAGCCCCAACTCTACAAATACGAAAGTCAGGAACCACAGAGCTAGATTATAGGAAGTAGCAGATGCAAATGTCTTCCGCGTTCAAAACAGCCTTTCTTTATAAAAATAACTTTCAGCTGCGTATGATCTATGGGGATAGGTGGAGAATTCTAAAGGTTTCTCCCTGCTTACCAGCATGACTCCATTCTATGAGAATTAAACAAGAAAACACATGGAAAAACAAAGGGCAAGGGCACAGCAAAGTAAATGATGAGGAAATGGTGGCTGGCTTTGATTCCAAATCTCATTCTATCAGACCCAGGTATGCCCACTGCTCTGGAAAACCTATAAAGAACAAGACACATGCTATGTCCTCCCAAATCAGAATTTCCTGCTGTGGCCCCCTGAGCAGTTCCCACACTCTATCCTAGGGCACGGGTGTCATCTGCGGGACTACAATGAGTTCTGAATGTGTCTGAGACAACCTTACAGCAGTGAGACTAAAATCTTTGAAGTAGGGAGTCGTGCTATCTGCATTCCATGCTACTGCTCTAACGTAACCTCTGTGTGGGATTTCCCCCCTTTCAAATGAGAGCCCTCTCTGAAGGATGGAGGGGAGCCTCAGGCCCCCGAAGTTTACCGGAGGGCCTCCAGCCGCTGTGTCTGTGACAGGTTGCCATGGAGCTCGCCCACCTGCAGCCCCATGAGCCCCAGAAGGATGTGCATGCGGTGGGCCTGCTTCTTGGTCTGGGTGAACAGCATCACGTGGTCAGTGAAGGTTCTTGTCAACAGAGCTGGAGAGGAGAGAAGAGTGAGCTGGAAGCCACCTCCAATACATACTCCCCACTCCCTCACCTATGAAGTGGCTGCTGTGCCTGGCACTGGAGAAGACAGGCTCACGTTCCAGGGCAGAGAAAAGAAGCCAATTCCCAAGTGTGATAAATGCTGTGGGACAGTGAAAGCAAGACAGGGAGGCAGCTTTAGGGCTGGCCTCTCTAAAGAGGTGATACTAGGCTGAATGACAAAGTACAAGATTTGGGGGAAGATTTCAGGCAGAGGAAAGAGCAAATGTAAAGGCCCCGAGGCAAGACAAACTTGGTTTCAACGAAAGCAGGAGAGCATGGCTGGGCATCATGAGCAAAGGCACCAAGACTGAGGACTCCAGGCAGGCAGGGGCCAGGTCCCAGAGGGCCATACGGGACTTGCTAGGGAGTGTAGATTGTGGTCTAAGTGCGATGGGGAGACACCAGAGGGTTGTAAATAGGGAGGTAACATGAGCAAATGTTCACTAGTAAATAATCACTTTAAATGATCAGCAGTGTGGAGAAAGGGTTACCAAGGAACAAGAGTGGGAGTAGGAGCCAAGTACAAGGCCACTGCCAACAATTAAGACAAGAGAGGCAGTAGCTTGAACCAAGGGCCAGAGGGGTGGTGGTGGGGGAATAGCTATGTATTCAGCAGGGCCGAAAGAGGACTGGACAGCAGGAAAGAGGTGAGGTGACAGAAAAAGGGGAGGAAGGACCTGTGGCCCATGTGGCAGAGCAAATAAATAAACAAGTACCATGCAACAGGTCAGGGGATCCTGAGAGAGGAGGTGTCAGGAAACACCCCACCGCTAGAGTGTGCCACCCACAAGGCCAAGGGAATCTGGCACCCTGGGCTTTCACCTGCCACGATGGCTTCCCGGTCCCCTTCCCGATTCGGCCGGATCCGGACAAACTCCTGCCTCAGGAAGGGGGCCACATCCGTGTTGCTGTTCACAAATATTCGGACGGGATTCTTCAAGGAGACAGAAGCCAGATCTTTTACCTACCCAGCACAAAGACAGGAATGCTCACTGGCCTGCCAGGAGGCAGGGAGGTGGGGAGAGGAGGAGGCAGTGGAGGCAAGCCATGTTTGCCCCAGGCCCCCCGCTGCAGCCCAGGCAGGGTCCTCTGCACCCCTCCGTTCACCCCACCAAGCAGAATTCCTGAGGCCCACCTCGTCTGTCATAGTGGCTGAGAAAAGCATCGTCTGGCGGTGGTGGGAACACATCCGGATGATCTCCTTCATCTGTTCCTCAAAGTACTCGTCCAGCATCCTGATACGCAGGGAGAAGGAATCAAGAGAAATGGACTGAGCTTGCATCTGTTGCAGTGATGTTGTAACTGGTTACGTTGCAGGCTCATTTATTGACTTATGAATTAGTACTGTTGGTTTAGCCGTTCACCAAGATTCACTAAGAACTATCATCTGGCCACGTTTGTTTTTATATATATATATATATTTTTTTTTGCAGAGCTATTTATAAGTTGCAGACATCACCACACCTTGACCCTAACTATCTCAGTGCACAATCCCTAAGGACCTTCTCCTACATAATCATAATGTCGTTATCACACCCAAAACGTTGAAGTGTTTGAGTAGTGTCTAAACTACAGTCCATATTGAAATATCCCTAACTATCTCCAAAATGTCATTTTATAGCTGTCTTTTTATGTTTTCAGTTCAGGAACCAAAGTTCCTACACTGCATTGGCTGTCATGTTTCTTTGGTCTCCCTTCATCCAGAAAAGTCTCCTCAAGCTTTTTCACATTCTGTCTTTGTCTGATTATTTCCCAGTGACCTGATTCAATAACTCATCACTGCGAGAACGTGCAGGGATGTGGCTGTGCACCTCCCTCTCCATCTGGAGACAGACAGTCACTGACATGAGTTTGATCACATGATTAAGGTGGGACCTGCCAGTTCTCTTCACTGTAAAGGAACCTTTTTCTTCTTGTAGATAATATTAATCAGTATAGGATTACATTAACTCCAATTTGTTCAATTGACCAAATCCTCTACAGTGTTTCTCCCTCCAGCTCAGGCTCCAGTCAAGGATCAGGTACCACATTTAGCTGTCATGGTCCTTGGTTGCCTTAATAAGACCCTTCCACAGCCTTTCTTGGTCTTCTGGGACATTAACATTTAAAAAAACTTTTTTAACATTTATTTATTTTGAGAGAGAGACACAGAGTGCGTGCACGCACGAGAGCAGGGGAGGGCGGGGGAAGGGGGGGAGGGAGGGGGGAGAGAGAGAGAGAGATAGAGAGAGAGAGAGAGAGAATCCCAAGCAGGCACTGCACTGTCAGCACAGAGCCTACCGCAGGGCTCAAACTCATAAACTGCAAGATCAAGACCTGAGCCAAAATCAAGACTCAGACGTTTTAACTGACTGAGCCACCCAGGCGCCTCTAGACATTAACACTTTTTAATACAGTTCCCTTCCCCTTCAAAACCTAAATCAGATCATGTTCCCTTTGCTTAGAAAGATCTCCTTTACCTCCCTCAGGACTCAAGAATGGTTCATTTGCTCAGGGGATTTAATCCATTATTCAATAAACACTTACCAAGCATCTGCTAGATACCAGACACAATCCTGGACGTAGAGCAATAAGCTCTTCACAAATATGTTCCAGGGGAGAGGAGGGACACAACCACCACGGAACCATTCGGGTGACAATGTAGGAGGTAGGAAAGGTGTAACGCCTCAGAGAATGGAAGACAGAAGTGTTAGAGGGGCCAGCAAAGGCTCTTCCAGTAAGTAACAGCTGGAACAGAAACCTGAGAAACTAAAGGTTCAGTCCAAGCTGAGAGGACAGCAAGTGCAGAAGCCCCTTCATGGGCTGACAGGACTTCCCAATGGCTGCTTTGTGGGTGGACGATGAGGACACAGATGATGCGAAGAATTCTTCCCAGAACAACTGGAAGACAGGGCTGCCAAGCACTGGGATGGGAAGAGAGAGGAAGGGGCATATGGCGTCAGAAGTTCAGTTCAGGACCTGTTTAGTTTGGAGATGCTTCAACTGGAGAGGAAACCTGAACAGGTGCCTCATTCCCCTGCCTCCACCTCAATCATTAGTCCGGTTCGTTGAGGTTCATTCTGTTTGGTCATGAAGGAAAGAGGTAAGCAGATGGGAGCCATATGAGAGAAAGGGAGGGAGGGAGAGAGGGGGAGAGAGAGAAAGAGAGAGAGAGAGAAAGGAGGGAGGGAGGGAGGGGGTCCCCTATCTCAGTAACAGACTGTTGAATCCTCACCATGCACCTGCCACTTCACCTATATTACTCCTTGAATCCTCAACACCATGAGGAGGGTATTATTCTTAAAATTTTTTTTTAATGTTTTTATTTATTCTTGAGAGAGAAAGAGAGAGAAACAGCATGAGCAGGGGAGGGGCAGAGAGGAAACACAGAATCCAAAGCAAACTCCAGGCTCTGAGCTGTCAGCACAGAGCCCCACGAGGTTCTCAAACCCACGAACCGCGAGACCTTGACCTGAGCTGAAGTCGGACGCTCAACTGACTGAGGCACCCAGGCGCCCCTTGGTGGGTATTTATTCTTATCCCTCACTTATATTTCCAAATCTCAGGAAGTGGCAAAGCCAGAATCTGATCTATCCTCCCTCTTCACCGTCACATTATAGAGAAAAAAAGCAAAATAATCCAGGCTAATGAGGAAGAGGTCCAAATGTGAGCAGCTAAACTGGCATCGCACACATGGCTATGGCAAGATCCATGCAGAATAATGTGGTGGCCACAGGACCTCAGAGCACCTGGGGCCTCACCATTCCAGGTATACCTGTCAGCCTCATCCAGGATGAGCACCTCGATATTGCTCAGGTGGAAGGAAGGGCAGTTGTGGAGGTGATCGATGAGCCGGCCTGGGGTGGCGATGAGGATGTCAGGCGCTGCCCTAAGAGCTGCTTCCTGAGACTTCACATCCAGGCCCCCTGCAGAGAAGAGCCCCCCCCACAGGTGGTCAATTCGGTCAGTGGTTCATCGGTATTGACTGGGCCCTGCCACCTGCCATGTCTCATCCCAGATGCAGGGGAAAGAGCAGAGGAGAAGACTGGCAAAGGCCCTGCTTGTGTGGATTTATTTTTTTTTATTTTTTCAACGTTTATTTATTTTTGGGACAGAGAGAGACAGAGCATGAACGGGGGAGGGGCAGAGAGAGAGGGAGACACAGAATCAGAAACAGGCTCCAGGCTCCGAGCCATCAGCCCAGAGCCTGACGCGGGGCTCGAACTCCCGGACCGCGAGATCGTGACCTGGCTGAAGTCGGACGCCCAACCGACTGCGCCACCCAGGCGCCCCCCTGCTCGTGTGGATTTAAAAGACACTGGGAGAGGCAGATCATTACATTACAATCGTGCTAAGTGTGAAAAAAGATGATGACAGGAAGACACTTCAGAATAGGTGGATTCAAACACACAAGGACTGACAGAAGCAGCTGCTGTGAAAACTAATGCTTTCTACATTACCTCTGACTTCCCCCTGCACAGGGAAGGGAACTGTTAGAGAACAGTTATCACATAACATCATCAGAAATATTCTGCTCCAAATATTTGATTCTTTATTCATACAAACCAAAAATTACATCCTAAATTGGTTTAGTACCAAGAAAATTTTTTTGCCCCAAATCTTGGAAGTTTCATTTTTTAAGGCTGGTTAAGTCTCAGTTAAGCCCTCACCCCTCCCCCCTCCCCCCACTATCTACTTTGACAACACCTCGTCTGCTTTTTCAGTGGGTTTAATTGTAGGAAGGCTTTCCCACCCGCCACCACGTCACAGTCTCTCAGGGACAGCCAGACACTCACCCACAGCCAGGCAGGTGGTAATGTTGCAGAACTGAGCCAGCTGCTTGGTTACAGAGTGCACCTGGATGCCCAGTTCTCGGGTGGGAACCAGCACGAGCACGCGGGTGACAGGAGCCTGGCGGGGTTTGTAGATCAGACGCTCCAAGACAGGTAGGGCAAAAGCAGCAGTTTTACCTGCGGGAAAAGGTAGCAGCAAAGCAGTGAGGGGAGCTTCAGTCCCTTCCAGATTCAGGTATTCACCTGAGCCCAGAAAACCTACGTATCTGTTCAGGAGGAAATGAAGCAAATTTTTTTTTCATAAAGCTTTTTTTCTGGTTTTAAACCACAGCATCCATGTAAACAATCTGAGAAGTACAAAAACAAATATGAAAATAATAAAAATCACCCCCAATTCAGCCAACCAGAGATAAAGCACCAACATAATGGTATCTATATTACCAATATTCTTCTGGATGGACAGAAATATAAAAAGACAAATTTAATGCAATAACACTATATATTCTGTTCAGTAATCCCCGTTTAAAAAAAGCACCTTGTTAACGGTGCCTGGCTGGCTCAGTTGGCAGAACATGCAGCCCTTGATCTCAGGATCATGAGCTAAGAGACTCATGTTGGGGGTAGAGATTACTTAAAAAAAAAAAAAAAAAAAATGTATTTCCTGTTTCTTTAAATACGTTTATTTTAATGCTTGCATAATATTCTATCACATGACTATTTCTACTCTATAATTAACTGTACTGATATGAAACACCATGATGAACATGTTTTATAAAATCCTTACTCCCATTAGAGCAGCGACAAGAAGTCATGGTCACAAAGATACCCTAATAGGATATTCACAGGTCACAGATTTCAGGGGAGTCTGGTGAAGGTCATGTTATTTACACATAAGCCCCAGTCACAGGAGTGAAGATTTTATGAAAGGAGTGTTCATCACAACCTTGTATATTAGTGCAGTTAATTGCAGAGTAAAAATAGTTACGTAATAGAATACTATGCAACCATTTTTTAAAAATGAAGAGCATTTTAAAAAATAAGAAAATGTAGGAGCGCCTGAGTGGCTCAGTCAATTAAGCGCCAGACTCTTGATCTTGGCTCAGGTCATGATCTTGCAGTTCCTGGGGTCGAGACACGCATTGGGCTCTCACAGAGTGGAGCCTGCTTGGGATTCTTTCTCTCCCTGTCTCTCTCTATCCCTCCCCTGCTCTCACTCTCAAAATAAATAAATACACATTTTTTAAAAATAAGAAAATATAATGTTGAGGGTTTTTTTTTTTAAAGGAAATAAACAGAATATACAGTGTTACTGCATTACCATTTATATTTATATATATTTTTTTAATATTTAGTCATTTTTGAGAGAGAGAATGTGAGCAGAGGAGGGGCAGAGAGAGAGAGAGAAGGGGCAGAGAGAGGGGAACAGAGGATCCAAAGCGGGCTCCTTGCTGACAGCAGTGAGCCCAACACGGGGCTCGAACTCATGAACCATGAGATCATGACCTGAGCTGAAGTTGGACGTTCAACCGACTGAGCCACCCAGGTGCCCCTATGTTTGCATATTTAGCAAAGGTGGCCCTTGGGTAACCAACATAGACCCTTGCTGCAGGTTGAACACCCTCCTTCTGCCTCTTCCTCTTACCTGTCCCAGTGGCTGCACAGGCACAGATATCCTTCCCCAACAGACCCACAGGTATGCATGCCTTCTGAATTGGGGTGGGCTGCTTGAAGCCCATGGCTGTAATGGCCTGAACAGAAAAGACAGGGTCACACAGGAGGGGGAGGAGGAGTCCCAACATGAAACAAGCAGGTGGTGACTGCTTCAATCCCTCCCATTCATTCCGCATTTATCAAGTGCCTACTGTGTGGGAGGCCTGTTCTAAGCATGGAGGACACAGCACTACACCAAAGAAATAAAAACCCCACCTTGGCAATCTTACAATCTGGTAGGAAAAAAAGACCAGAAAGAAACACATGCCACATGGAGATAAATGCTATGGAGAAAACTACAGCAGACAAGGGGGTTTGGGAGGAGAACAATTTACAGTAGGATCAGGGAATGTCTCACTGAGCAAAGGACACTGAGTAGAACCCTGAAAGAGGTGAGGAGTACCCCAACAAGATTACTGAAAAAATCTTCCAGGCAGAGGGAGCAGGAAGTGCCAAGACCCTGAGAAGAAGACACCTAACCTTCTTGAGGGCCAGTGAGGAGGCCAAAGAGTGAGGAGACATATCAGAGGAGACCAGAAGGGGCAGAGCCTTACAAGCCAAAAGGGAACTTTTTGTTTAAGAGGGTTCTTTGGCAGTTGTGTGGACAACAGAATTCAGGGAGGCAAAGAGCCCAGTTTAGGGCCAGGAGCCTAGTCAAGGGTGACTGCAATAATCCCATGGTTGCCAAAAGAAGCCAATACCTTCAGCAGAGGGCGAGAAAGGTTCATGTCCTGGAAGGAGAGGTTTTCATCATACTGGGATGCATCTTCAAAAAATCCTCCTGCTTCCTACACCAGGAAATCAAAAGATGGACCAAGAATTCAGCAAAATGGGCCTAAGAAAACTAACTGGCCTCAAAAATCCAGTCAGGATGCAAAAATAAGCTGCACACTGTTGTCCACGCTCATACGCACCTGTCCTTTCTTCTTCTTCCGCTCCTTTACTTTGAGTGTGTCTGTGGAGAAAAACAGAGCTGACAATCGGGGCTTGTGCTTACTGAGCATGTACAATCTGCTAGATGCGGTCCTAAGTGCTTTATGTGGACACCTCACTGAGTCTACCCAACAGCCTGAGGGAGCTACTGTCATTAGCCTCGGTTCACAGGTGAGGACACCAAGCAGCAAACTGGGCAAGTTCCAGAGACCACCGTGCTGTATTATCATATTTTAGCACTCGTTTCTGCAAGAAATAATTACAGAGCACCCTTTTCATGGCGGGGCCCATCTGAGTGGGATGTGGGGGACCTATCACCCCAAATAGGTCTGAATCTTAGAGGTGCCAGCAGCTGTGTGGGGCTGGGGATGGGGAAAAGGGTACAGTCTGCCTGCAAAGTACGACAACCATAACAAAATCCCAAGAAAAAAGAGAAGCTAGAAGGAGTTTAACAAGGAGATCTTAAATGGAACTGTGTAGAAGAACATAGGAAATCCTACAGAGGAAAGGCAGACCCTTTCCAACTTCCTGTCCCCCGTTCTGACATCGCCTCTGTAGCATCCACCTGCTTTGGTGAGGATGTTCTCATCAGCTGATGAGTAATCAGTCTCTGAGTCTTCATCTTCTGGGCCTTCCTCATCCTTCCCTTCAAGGTCTTCCTGCTCCTCCAGTTCAGAGCCCTCCTTTGCTTCCTTCTCCTTCTCTGACTTCCCAGACTTGGCTTCTTTATCCTGGAAAAAATATTTTAATAAAGCAAGGCAACTACAAAACTTCAGGAAATCCAGAACCTCTGAAGAGCAATCTTATGCTCTCCAGCCTGGGCAGAACTCTATGTGGATTCTTAAGGAATATTAACCACAGACAAAGAAAAGCCTGTCTGCACCAGACATTCTCCAGTTCATACTTAAAGAAAAATGGTGGGGTTGTGTTGAGGGTAAAGCTCAGGGCTTAACTACACACAGAAGTACCTGCTCTGCTTTCTCACCTCTGTTTTCCTTTTCTTGCGAACTTTCTCAATCTTCTCATCTAATGTAGTAGCTGCCCTCTGCTGATAAAAATAGACGAAAAAGAAACACACATATGGGAAAGAGACGAAGCAAGATTTCTCTGAGGGTTGGGTCTCAAATGTTACTACAGAAAAGGCTTGTCTGTCCTTGGACAGATTAATCAATCTGCAGATTATTCACAACAAGAACAACAACAAACATAACAAATAGTCAACTGTGAAAAATCCTGACCTGGAACCAAGAACATCTATATTTTAGAAGGTGTTTACTATTTACAACAATATAATTACCAAGAGAGGTCACATTTGTATCTGAATGCTACTTAGAAAAACCCTTCCCCATGCCAATCAGACAGAATTTATTTGTGACTTTTTTCCCCTTTTCAGTATGTTTTTAGAGAATGCCTTTCCTAATGAAGGAAATAAGATCTTTCTGATACATTAAAAATAAGATATTTCTGATACAGATTCTGATCATCTGTAGATCAATTCAATGGTTTGTAACTAGTCTGTAATACACCTATTTTGCAATATTTTACACGTTTGTTTTAGTCAAGACTATGGGTTATTTGTGACTGCTTCTCCCCACCCCACGTGTTTATTTCCAAGAGTTCCAGTGTCTGTTGAATGTAAGCAAGTGGCAAAAAGCAGTGAGGTCCAGGCTAGACTCCGAAACCTACTGTCCAACTCTACCAGGCCTGGAACCGCCTATCTCTGTCAGTTCTCACCTTCTTCTTGAGCTGGCTCATGACATCAGCCATGGCCCAGCTGCCATCGTATGCCCCCTCCTTCTCAGTGAAAACAAAGTCGGGGTTGAAATCGGCACTACGGTTCTTCTGCAAGGCTTTCTGCTTTCTGCCCAGTACAATGGGCCCCTGGGAAGAGGGAGAAACAGAGTGACTATGGTACTGAGATGAAAGAGTATAGAACAGGAATCTACAATTGTGGCAGATTTTAACACAGCTCTCTCAGTAACTGATAGGTTAAGCAGACAAAAATTAAGTGTCTGTAGAAAACCTGAAGAGTACAATAAGCTTCTTTCCAGTGAACACGTAGAGAACACTGCACCCACCATTATAGAACGTGTATTCGGAACAAACATGGAATAAGTACAAAAACTGATCACATAGGAGGCTTTTAAGCAAATCTTCAAAGTTTCTTTTTTTTTTTTTAATTTTTTTTTTAACGTTTTTATTTATTTTTGAGACAGAGAGAGACAGAGCATGAACAGGGGAGGGCCAGTGAGAGGGAGACACAGAGTCTGAAACAGGCTCCAGGCTCTGAGCTGTCAGCACAGAGCCCGACGCGGGGCTTGAACTCACGGACCGTGAGATCATGACCTGAGCCGAAGTCGGCCGCTTAACCGACTGAGCCACCCAGGCGCCCCGAAATCTTCAAAGTTTCAAAGAATCAATATTACACAGATTATTTTCTCTTGCTGCAATTCAATTAAGTTAGAAATCAGTAACAAGGGGCACCTGAGTGGCTCAGTCAGTTGAGCGTCTGACTCTTGCTTTTGGCTCAGGTCATGACCCCATGGTCATTGTATCAAGCCCTACATCTGGCTCTGTGCCAAGCATGGAGCCTTCTTAAGATTCTCTCTCTCCCTCTGCCCCCTCCCCCACTCATGCTTTCTCTAAAATTAAAAAAAAAATTTTTTTAATCAATAACAAAAAACCCATACATGTGGAAACTGGAAAGGGAGGAAGACTGGCTGAACTATGGCTTCCAAGAACTAAAAAGTGCTATGCTGACTTTTTTCCTTACTTGAGTTAAATAATTTCATGAGAACTCTCACGCTAAACTTTGTTAGTAGTAATGATTGCATATCATTTCTTGGATACTCAGTTTAACTATCGATAGCTGTATAGCACTTCATATATCAACTTTGGCGTCATCATTTATTTTATGATAGTTTTACATTCAAGAAATAAAAAGATTCTAGCTGGTAAGCAGAGAACACCCTGGGGGAAGAGGGTGCAAGAGAGGTGGCAAGAAAAGAGCTGGAGATCAAATATGTTAGGATGCTAGGTCCCCAAGCACAAGGTCTCAGTAGCATGGACTACGGTGGGAGCAGTATGGTTGGAGAAAGGGGGAGAGGCTTAAGAGAGATTCTTGAGCTAGCCTGCAAAGACTGGAGGGGGGTGAGGAGGAAGCTGTCAAGGTTGACACCCAGGTTTCTGGCTTGAGATGGAGCAGATTGGCAAGGTGAGGGAGACCAGAGTTCAACTTTGGTGCTGAATTTGTTGAGGCCCGGGGTCACTCAAGTGGAGGTGTCTGTAGGCAGATGAGGCCACCATGGGGCAAACACCCAGGTTGGATCTTTCAAGGATGAGCATCTTTTTCATGACACGATTCCTCTTTTAACTGCCATAGTGCTTAAAGTCTGTAACCGTCCCACCCAACATTAGCTTCAGGAGAATGGTGTCCTTGCCCATCTTGTTCACTGCTGTGTCCCGAACGCTCAACACTAGGTGTAGCACACGTAAGTGTTCAATAAATACTGGCTTAATGAACGAATCCCTGATCAGGAATTAGGCCTGGCCTCGCCCCTGGGTCTCTAGTACGCAGGGCGTGGATTCAACATGAGGTCAGTGATGGACACTGAGTTCACCAAGACGACACAGCACGCTGCCGGCACCGGAGCGGAGGTGATGAAAAGTTAGTGGCGAGCAAACTGAAGAAGATCTTGGGGCCCCCTTCCAGGGACACTTGCCGGTCTGGCAGGAGGCCGCCGAGGAGTTGAGGGCAGGGGCCTGAAGAAGCAGGGAGAAAGGAAGCAGTGACAGAAATATGAATGCGCGCCGCAGCGCCGCGAACCCAGATAGGCTCATACCTCCTCCTCCTCGTCCGCGGAGTCAGACTCAGGCTCCACCGGCACCTCGTCATCTTCGCCTATGGTCCCGATTAAACCCAACTCTGCCAGCATGCTGCCGCAGCACCACTTCCGTAAACCAGCTCGCGCGCAGGCCGGCCCTTAACTTGCCCAAGACCTCCTCGTCGCCACTGCGCATGTGCCGACCTCACTTCCGCTTGGGGGCAGGCCCCGTGGCGCTCCCTTCCCCCATCGCGGAGTGCGCACGCGGCAAACTGGAAGGTAACTTGGAGTGACGGGTGTTGGGTGACGGGCTAGACGGGGCTGGGCTTCGGTGAAGTCCTTTGTCTTGCTTGGTTCGCGGTGCGAACCAAGTGTGCGCGGTGCGAGGTGGTGCGCCGGCCTAGCCCACTCTGTGCGTGTGTATTTACGGACAGTTGTGGAAGAATGTACAGTGAACTCTTAGCGGGGAATGCCACTGCCTACTAGAATTCATGTGTTTTTATTTTCCTCTTAGATTTTTTTCCACATTAACATTTATCTTCATAAAGAAAAAAAGTTAAAAAGAATAGCTAACACAGAGTGCTAGCGGGGGAGGGGCAGAGAGAGAGGGAGACACAGAATCGGAAACAGGCTCCAGGCTCTGAGCCATCAGCCCAGAGCCCGACGCGGGGCTCGAACTCCCGGACCGCGAGATCGTGACCTGGCTGAAGTCGGACGCTTAACCGACTGCGCCACCCAGGCGCCCCTCAAATGACTTTATTTTATTTATTTAGAGAGAGTGCACAGCTGGGGAGGGACAGAGAGAGGGAGAGAGAGAATCCCAAGCAGGCTCCTCAGTGTCCACACAGAGCCTGACATGGGGCTCTAATTCATGAACCATGAGATCATGACCTGAGCTGAAATCAAGAGTTGGAGTTTAACCAACTAAGCCACCCAGGTGCCCCTCAGGTTATATCTTTGAAAACTTAGTCCTCTGTCTCCTTTAGAATCTGATATCCAATCAATTTCCAATATCTATCTTATTCCACCAGTATTAGCCTAAATACTGGTCCAGTGAGACCTTCCCCCATTCTCCAGTTCAATGGATGACAACACCATTCAAGAAGTCTTACATACTTGATTTCTCCCTCTCCTTCAATATTCTCTCCAACCTCCCGTATCTTCATATCCTCTCGGTATTAATTCATCTTACAGCTCCCTTTACTTCTCCCCATCTCTACCATCGCCATTATCTCACCTGGATAGTAACCTCATAACCAACTTCCCTGCATCCAGTCTGGTTCACCATTCCCATCCCCACTGCTCTGCTGAAAATCCTTGAGTGACTTCCATTGTTTTTTAGGATAAAACAAACGTCCTCCTCTGGTGCCTATAAGCCCTTCTTTGGTCTAGCCCCATTCCCACTCCCAACCAACCCTTAAGTAGGTCAAATCTCCTCCTCCTCCTCCTCCTCCTCCTCCTCCTTCTTTAATTGCACTGTCATGATCAGTGCAATTCTTTGGAGCATCAGACACAAGTTCAACTTTACTTTCATTTGTAATGAGCTGATTTTTGATCTCTCCCACTAGATTATCAGCTCCACGAAGACCAAGAGTGGGTCTGTTTTTGCTCAACATTTTATTCTACCACCTAGCAAGATGATAACATTTGTTACCGAGGCAGGTTAGCAGAGTGACTGAGTTCACAGCTTGTGACACTAGCTCTCTAGGTTCAAATCCTGGCTCCACCTCTTATTAGCTGTGACTTTGGGAAGTTATCTTCTCTGTGTATCAGTTTTCTCATCTGTAAAATGGCAAGAGAATAACACCTACTTTTTTTTTTTTAAGTTTTATTATTTATTTATTTTGAGAGAGAGAGAGAGAGAGAGTGCAATTGGGGGAAGGGGCAGAAAGAAAAGGAAAGAGAGAATCGCAAGCAGGCTCTGCACCAGCAGTGCTGGACCCACTGCAGGGCTCAAACTCACGAACTGTGTGATCATGACCTGAGCAGAAACCAAGAGTCGGACACTCAACCAACTGTTATTTGGTGCCCCAAATAACACCTCCCTCTTAAGAGTTAAATTTTTTTTTTAATTTATTTTAGAGAGAGAGAGAGAGAGCAGTGGGAGAGATGGGTAGAAGGAGAGAGAGAGAGCATCCCAGACAGGCTCCATGCTCAGCATGGACCCTGATTCTGGGCTTGATCCCACAACCTAGGGATCATGAGCGGAGCTGAAATCAAGAATCAGACGCTTGCCCAACTGAGCCACCCAAGCACCCCACCTCTTAAGAGCTTTGGATTACATGATTTAAAACAGCACTTGGCCTTTGGAAGCACTTAATGTCAATTGCTATTAAATGAATGCTTTCCAAAAGTTTGCGTTATACCACTTGGCTTTTATGAAAGACCTGTGTTAATGCTGTGCTGTGCTGTGCTGACTGAAAGAAAGCAGAAGAGGATGTTCGCTTAAAAAAAAAAAAAAAAAAAGCAAAGGCAAAAAGCAAAAATAGCTTTGCTGTTACTGAAGCAGTGCCACAGCCTGAGTGGCCCCACCAAGCCCCTTCCCTGGGAACTACACTCGGCATCTTAGCATCAAACCACTATAGCTTTGTGATTTTTTTTTTTTTTTAATTTTGAGAGCGAGAGAGAGAGCCAGCACACGTGCATGTGCATGTAAACAGGAGAGGGGCAAGAGGGAGAGAGAGCATCTTAAGTATGCTTAGCACACAGCCGGACATGGGGCTCTATCCTGTGACCCTGGGATCATGTCCCTGTGATCATAACCTGAACCTAAATCAAGAATCAGACACTCAGCTGACTGAGCCACCCAAGCATCCCAAACCACCATAGCTTTGAAATGTGTCTGTGAGCATCCGTACTTTTATCTCAATTTATTTTGTGCATCTGTTACCAAGATGTGTCCTAAAGTATCAGAAAAGCCTAAGAGGTTGTTTTTGGGGTTCTGGACCACTCACAAAAATCCATATAAATTAACAGTAATTGCTCCTTCACTTTAAGATAGTTCAGCTTACGGTAGGAATGCTCTACTTTCGAATAGCGGGGGGAACCTGTACATGGACTTTGCTATCAGCCTCCCTGTTAGGATCCGCCAGTAGGGGGCGCATGGGGGAGACGAGGGCTGGAGGAGGTAGAAAGGACCTGCTCTATTTGCCTCCTGTTCCTGCGAGTGTCACTCCAACAGCTCCTCTTCGCCCTAGAATGGCCGATCATTCCAGTTTCCAGTAGATTCTAGTTTGCAGTTTTTTACTGTTCTTTTTAACACTCACAGAAACCAGTTTCAGTGTACCCGCTCAGAGCACCAGCAAAGCTGAGCCGTGATGCCTCCTCCACGGGGACTTTGGATCCCAGCCCCGTGAGAACTTTCTCTGGGTTCAGAGACACCGGCCGCTTAGTGCTTCTCTGCTGCAAAGGTCCCGCTTCTCGAAACTTGTTAGTGTTGGTGTTTCCAACCTCTTCCCTTTGTCCCCCCAGCTCATGGCTGTTCCTTGCAATTACTACTTCCATAATACTTAGTGTTCCTTCTTGCCTTTTACGTTGCTAACACCTGGTATGTTACTCTTTAAATACGTTCACAAACTCTTTGATTTCCTACCTTCAAGAGGGAGAGCTGAATCCCCTCTCTTGAGTGTAGGCTGTACTCAGTGATTTTCTTCTAAAGAACAGAATGTGGTGACGATGTTGAAGTTTATAAAAAATTTAGTGGCTATACTTAGTGATTTCTTAAATACCTGCTCTGGGAGAAATTAGCTGCCGTGAGTTGAGGACACCAGCAGCCTATACAAAGGCCCACATAATGAGTAATTGAGACCTCCTGCTAACAGCCGGTAAGAAACTGAGGCCTCTGTCTTGTGAGGAAGATATCCTGAAAATAGATCATCCAGCCCCGGTCAGGCCTTCACATGACTGTAGCCCCTGCTGATATTGTGACCACAACTTCCTGGGAGACCCTGAGCCACAACCCTGTAGCTGCACCAATTTCTGAAATCCTCACCTGTATAAACTGCAAGGTACCAGATGCTTATTTTTTATTATTATTTTTTTTTTATTTTAGAAAGAGTGCATGAGAGTGTGCACAAGCAGACGAGCAGCATGCAAGCACGTGAGCAGAGGAGGGGAAGGTGTTTTTTTTTTCAGATTTCACATACAAGTGAGATCATATGATATTTTCTTTCAATGACTTATTTCACTTAGCATAATGCCCTCAAGGTCCATCCATGTTGTTGCAAATGGCAAAATTTCCTTTAATGTGGCTGAATAATATTCCATTGTGTATATACACCACATTTTCTTTTCTTTATTTAAGTTTTCTTTTATACCACATTTTTTTATCCATTTATACATTGGTGGACACTTAGATTGATTCTGTGTGTTGGCTATTGTTAACAATGCTGCTATGAATATGGGGGAACAGATATCTTTTCAAGTTAGCATTTTCATTTCCTTTGGATAAATACCCAGAAGTGGAATTGCTGAATCATATGGTAGTTCTTTTCATTTTTTGAGGAACTTCCACACTGTTTTCCACAGCAGCTGCACCAATTTACATTCCCACCAACAGTGCATGAGAGTTCCCTTTTCTCCACACCCTCCCCAATGTTTGTTATTTCTTGTCTTTTTGATTAAAGTCATTCTAAGAGGTGTGAGGTGATATCTCATTGTGGTTTTTATTTGCATTTCCCTGATGATTAGTGATGTTGACTGCCATTTCATGTATCTGTTGGCTATCTGTATGTTTCTTCGGAAAACTATCTATCCAGATCCTCTGCCCGTTTTTAAATCAGGCTGTTTGTGGGGGTTTTGTTTTTGTTTTTGTTTTTTGCTATTGAGTTATATGAATTCTTTTTTGTTTTTTTAATTTTTTTTTCAACGTTTTTTATTTATTTTTGGGACAGAGAGAGACAGAGCATAAACGGGGGAGGGGCAGAGAGAGAGGGAGACACAGAATCGGAAACAGGCTCCAGGCTCCGAGCCATCAGCCCAGAGCCCGACGCGGGGCTCAAACTCACGGACCGCGAGATCGTGACCTGGCTGAAGTCGGACGCTTAACCGACTGCGCCACCCAGGCGTCCCGAGTTATGTGAATTCTTTATGTATTTTGGATATTAACTCCTTATCAGATATATAATTTGAAAATATTTTCTCCCATTCAGTAGGTGGCCTTTTCATTTTGTCAGTGGTTTCCCCTGCTGGGCAGAAGCTTTTTTTTTTTTTTTCTAAGTTTTTGTTTATTTACTTTGAGACAGACAAGTGGGGGTGGGGGCAGAGAGTGAGGAGGACAGAGGATTCAAAGTGGGCTCTGTGCTGACAGCAGGGAGCCCAGTGTGGGGCTCAAACTCATAAACCGTGAGACCATGACCTGAGCCGAAGTCAGACACTTACTGACTAAAGCACCCAGGTGCCCCTGGACAGAAGCTTTTTAGATTGGTGTAGTCCCACTTTTTTTTTTTTTTTTTTTTTTGCCTTTGTTGCCTTTATTTTTAGCGTCAAATCCAAAAAATAAATAAATAAATAAATAAATGTTGAAAAAAAAATTAAAATCAGGAAGCATGATGCCTCCAACTTTGTTCTTTCTCAATATTGCTGTGGTTATTTGGAGCCTTGAATAATATTTTTTTAATGTTTATTTTTGATAGAGAGAGAGACAGAATATGAGCAGGAGCAGGGCACAGAGAGTGAGGGAGACACAATCCCAAGCAGGCTCCAGGCTCTGAGCTGTCAGCACAGAGCCCAACGCGGGGCTAGAACCCACAGACTGTGAGATCATGACCTGAGCCGAAGTCGGATGCTTAACCGGCTGAGCCACCCAGGCACCCCAAATAATTCTTTACATTAAATTTTTTTGTTAAAATAACTACTATAGTTTCTGTCTCATAACTGAACTTTGACATACAAGCCAAAAGTAATCCAGACAAGTACATACAATCATATGTACATCAAAGCACTGTTTCTAGTGAAAATTTTGTAAATGATCCAAATGTGTATCAGCAAAGAAATCATTCAGGGGCACCTGGGTGGCTCAGTTGGTTAAGTGTCTCTTTTTTTTTTTTTTTTTAATGTTTATTTATTTCTGAGAGAGAGAGAGACAGAGTACAAGCAGGGGAGGGGCAGAGAGAGAGGGAGACACGGAATCCAAAGCAGGCTCCAGGCTCTGAGCTGTCAGCACAGAGCCTAACACGAGGCTCAAACTCACAAACCTCGAGATCATGACCTGAGCTGAAGTCAGACACTTAGCTGACTGAGCCACTCAGGCGCCCCAAGTGCCTAACTGTTAATCTCAGCTCAGGTCTTGATCTCAGGGTCATGAGTTCAAGCCCACATTGGGCTCTATGCTGGATGCAGAGCATACAAGAAAGAAAGGAAAGAAAGAAAGAAAGAAAGAAAGAAAGAAAGAAAGAAAGAAAGAAAGAAAGAAAGAAAGAAAGAAAGAAAGAAAGGAAGAAAGAGAGAAGGGAGGGAGGGAAGAAAGAAAGAAAAGGAAGAAAGGAGGGAGGGAGGAAGGAAGAAAGAAAGACAGAAAGAAAGAAAAAGAAAAAAAAACAGAAGAAATAGTTCACTCAATTGTGTCACATTCCTACAATGGAAAACTGTAGCCATTAAAATGTATGTAGCTTCATGTATGCTGACAAAGAATTATCTAAAATATCTTAAGAAATCAGGGGCGCCTGGGTGGCGCAGTTGGTTAAGTGTCCGACTTCAGCCAGGTCACGATCTCGCGGTCCGTGAGTTCGAGCCCCGCGTCGGGCTCTGGGCTGATGGCTCAGAGCCTGGAGCCTGTTTCTGATTCTGTGTCTCCCTCTCTCTCTGCCCCTCCCCCGTTCATGCTCTGTCTCTCTCTGTCCCAAAAATAAATAAACGTTGAAAAAAAAATATCTTAAGAAATCAGATTATAAATGCTTTTTTATTTTAGACTTTTTAAAAAGTAATCTCTACACCCAACATGGGGCTCAAACCTACAACCTCAAGATCAAGAGCTGCATGCTCTGCTGACTGAGCCAACCAGGCACCCCAAGAAAGCATCACATATGGTAAGATGGAATCTGATGGGTGAACTATTAAGAAAATAATCAGATTTTGTGCTTTTTTGCTGCTGTGGACTTACCAACTGAAAGAAGGGGAAGCTAAACTTCAGGCCCATCAAGGAAGGTGAAATTGAAGAGACCAGAGGTGAAAGCAATAGAGGTATTTGTCATCAAGGTTATGAGAAGAAGGTTTTGAGAAGAATGCTTCTGTGGAGATACAGATTCCTTAACACAGGAAAGGGGTATAGGCTATTTAAGTTGAATACAAACAACTAAATCAATCCCAGAGAGTTCTTTATGGGGCAGTGTGATGGTTAATTTCATGTCAACTTGACTGGACCATAAGATGCCCAGATATTTGGTCAAACATTATCTTGGGTGTTTCTCTAAGTGTGTTTTTGGATGAGATTAACATTTAGGGGCGCCTGAGTGGCTCAGTCAGTTGAGCATCTGACTCCTGATTTCAGCTCAGGCCATGATATCAAGGTTCATGGGATCGAGCCCCACCTCGGGCTCTGCACTGGCAGTGTGGAGCCTACTTGGGATTCTCTCTCTCCCTTTCTCTCTGACTCTCCCCCACTCATGCTTTCTCTCTTTCTCTCTCTCTCTCAAAATAAATAAGCATTAAAAAAAATTTTTTAAATAAAAGAGAGAGATTAACATTTAAATCATTAGGCTGCGTAAAAGATTGACCTCCATAAGGTGAGAGAGCCTCATCCAAGCAGTCAAAGGCCTGATTAGAATAAAAGACTGACTCTTCACTGAGTAAGAAAGTATTCTTCCTGTCTGATGGCCTTTTTAGAACTGGAATCAACACTTCCTGATTCTACGGCAACTCCCAACCTTCAAACTTGAACTGGGACATTGGCTCTACAAATTTTGGATTTGCTCGCTCCATAATTGCATGAGCCAATTCCATACAACCTCTCTCTCTCTCTCTCTCTCTCTCTCTCTCCCTCCCTCCCTCCCTCCCTCTGTCTCTTTCTCTATGTCCGTATCTACATAGATATCTCCCTATATAGCTATAGATATCTCTAGAGGAATGAGATAGGTTGATAATCTCCAGACCTGAAGGTTATATCCAGAAACAATGGCCAAATCACTCCACAGATCTCCTTTGCTCAAGACACTACTGCTGCTTCTAGACATTGTGATTTATCCTCTGCCCATAAGACCAGAGGCCACTGCAGCCTCTGAAGCTGAGAGTTTCTCCTGCCATGCTGGCTACAGTGGATTCCAACCATGGCTCTCTGCTTCCTATTGAAGACTGGCACTGATGCTTCTGGTTGGCAGAGTCTAGGTCATAGACTAGTTAGGTCACTCTAGCTGCAGAGACCCTGAGAAAGTCATTATCTAGTCTCAGTCTTAGAGAAGCATGAATTGATAAGATGGGATGTTCCCCAACACTGGAAGGGGAAGGAGTCCAAGGATGTTGAGCAGCCATTATTATAACAAATATTCATGGCAGCTAGCCTGGAAGGGCAGAAGGTGTTGAATTTCTGAATAGTTAAGACCTACACCTCTCACTCCTGTAGCACCCTGGGAAGCAGCAAGTCTCTTGAGAGTAGTCCATGCTTGGACAGACTTGGTGCAAAGGAAATGGTTGCTAAGAGGAGTGCCATCTAACTCTAATAGGACATGGTTTTGGTCTCAGTCTCTGAGCAAATCAGCAGTGATCATTGAGCAGAAAACTAAAGGGCCTATCCCAATTTTCTTTATTCCTTTTTTTTTAATGTTTATTAATTTTTCAGAGAGAGAGCATGAGCATGGAAAGGGCAGAGGGAGAGGGGAACAGAGGATCCAAAGCAGGCTCTGAGCTGACAGCAGTGAGCCAGAGGCAGGGCTCCAACTCACGAACTGTAAGATCATGACCTAAGCCGAAGTCGGACGCTTAATTGACTGAGTGACCCAGGTGCCTCCCCAATTTTATTGTATTATGGGAAGCTGGGTTCTTATTATTTTGTTTTGTTTAGGTGATTCCAAGAGATGGGAAAGAGTCCCCCAAAAGAGTTGACATTAGATTTACTGCCAAACTTGGTGAATGTATACTGAATCAAAGAAATTCAAAGTTGATTTCTCTTGATAAAAGGGCAGATAGGGTGACCCAGACTCCTTCTATCCTCTTGGTCCACATCATCATCACATGGCTTCTACTACACTGTCCATAATGGCTGCTGAAACTCCAGCCATCAGGCCTCATTCCAGCAAACATGAAGGAAGGGGCAGGGAAAGAAGAACTCATATTCTCTCCTTAATCACACTTCCTGGAAGTCATACAGACAACTTCTGCTTCCATCTCATGGCCAGGACCTACTCTGTGGGCAAAGAGGCTGGCAAATATAGATTTTATTCTGAGCAGCTATAGACCCAACTAAACTTCTAGAGTTTTACTGCTAAGGAAAAGTGGATAACAGCTATTGAGAAAATAGGAAATTTCTGTTACAGTCAAGAGGCACATAACACTAAAATGTTAGCCACAATTATATCTGGAAGGTGAAATTATAGATGATTTTTAGTTGCTTCTTTTAATTTTCCCTAATGTGTGCTTTTTTTAACTTTATTTATTTATTTTGAGAGAGAGTGGGGGAGGGGCTGGGAGAGAGGAAGGGAGAGAGACTTCCAAGCAGGCTCCATACTGTCAGCACAGAGCCCAAAGAGGGGCTCAAACTGAACTCACAAACCGTGAGATCACCACCTGAGATGGATTGAGCACCCAGGCGCTCCTCCCTAATACTTGATTTAAAAAAAAATTTTTTTAACATTTATTCATTTTTGAGAGTGAGAGAGACAGAGCATGAGCGGGGGAGGGGCAGAGAAAGAGGGAGACACAGAATCCGAAGCAGGCTCCAGGCTTTGCCAGACATGGCCTCAAACTCAGGAACCACAAGATCATGACCTGAGCCGAAGTTGGACGCTTAATCGACTGAGCCACCCAGGCGCCCCATCTAATACTTGATTTTTAAAAACACTAACCATATATTTAAAACTAATCAGAGGGGAAAGGGGTGCCTGGGTGGCTCAGTCGGTTAAGCACCTGACTTCGGCTCAGGTCATGATCTCACAGTTTGTGAGTTCAAACCCTGCATCAGGCCCTGTGCGGACAGCTCAGAGCCTGGAGCCTGCTTCTGATTCTGTGTCTTCCTCTCTCTCTGCCCCTCTCCCGCTCATGCTCTGTCTCTGTCTCTCTCTCAAAAATAAATAAGCATTTAAAAAACTAATCAGAGAGTAAAAAAGTATTGCCACTCTTTCCAATCTGAAGGGAAAAATACAATATGAATAAAATAAATGATAAAATGATAGATCTAAGGCGATTTCTAAAGAAACACCTGTGTTCGCAGGAGGGCTAGTACAATGTTCCCAAGGAAATAAAACTTCTCTGAAAATGCAGCTCCCTTTAGCAACCCAATCATGATTCTTTCCATCTACAGATAAGATCTTGTCCTTCCCAGCATGCCGCAAGGATCTGTTTGGACTTGTCATGGCACAAAGTATGTTTAGCATTGACTTACACCCTGGTACCACGTGACTACATTCCGTGAGTGTTGAGCATCTCCCTGGATCATGAGTGCTGCTCCAAGGGTTGCAGCTTTGTTATTAGATGGTGCCAAATCCAGGCTGTCTTTACATCTTAATTCCCCTGTGTGATTTGCAAATGATAAGATCCAGGTAGATGTAGAAACCTTGACAACCTTGCCCAAGAATGAGCAAGACACATGTGAGATGCTTGGTGGTCAAAGATGTCAAGAGCTTTGGAGATTTGCTGCACTTGTCTAAAATACATATTTTTAAAAATGTTTATTTATTTTGAGAGAGAGAGAGAGAGAAAGGGCAAGGCATGTAAGCAGGGGAGAGGCAGAGAGAGAGAGGGGGAGAGAGATTCCCAACATGGGGCTCAATCCCACGACTGGCTGCAGGATCATGACCCGAGCCAATATCAAGAGTCGGACATATGCAACTGAGTGAGGCAATTTCATCTAATTCCTTATCTCTTCTCCAAACCTGAGTCTAAGAAGCTCAGGCTGGAAAAAAAGACTTATTTTCCTTCTGGGAGGGAGGCGCCTGATATCAACACCAGAACTTGAGCTGTGTTTAGGAGAACTCAGTCTTCCCATCCAATTCAGCACAGAGTTTCTAACTGACTTTATTCTCAGGGAGTCAAGATGGATGTTAATAATTAATATTGAGCAATATTCTACTACCAAACAGTGGCACCGACTTAAGGTCAGCTTACTAACATAATATCTTCATATGTTCTGGAACAAAAACAGACACTGGGGATAATTCCATCTCGTTCCCTCCGCCGTGTTCAGGGTTAACATTCTCATGAATTTGAACCTTCATGTAACCTTCCTGTTGGTGCTATTATATCTCCATTTTACAGGTAGAGAAAATGAGGCACAGGGAGATAAAGGAATTTGCCCAAGGTCACTCCTTTAGTAGGTAATAGAACCAATACAGACAGGTGATAAGTGAGATGAAGGAAAGACTGCAGGTTGGTAAGAGGGAGTGGGACATGTGGTCAGGATAGTCAGCTGTGGAGAGGTGACCATGTTCCAAAGCTGAGAACCAAAGATGGGGCAAGAGGCATTCAGCGAGATTTCTAGGAAGAAAGAATAGGTGCACAGGCTCCAAAGTGGGAACAGATTTGGACAAAATGGCTGCCACGCTAGCTGCTATCTTGGACCAGGAGGGTGAGGATAGCAGACCAGTGGGTAGAAGGAGCACGCATTACTAAGGTCTTTATGGAACAAAAATCTCATATAGGTCTTGAACTACCAACCTAGACTTCATTTATGAATGAAGCCAAATGATCTTCTGTGTTGTTTAAACCCTGTTTTGTTTTGTTGTCACATGCAACCACATCTAATCCTAATTGATTCATTGTCCCTTCCTTCTATGCATTCAAATAAAATGTATGCATCTGTACAAATTCACTGTATTGATTTTATTATACCTGTCTCATTTTTGTTTCTGCCCTATAATGTCTTCATCTTTTTTTTTCTTTTTTTAAGTAGGCTTCACAGCCAGTGCCGAGCCCAATGCAGGACTTGAACTCACGACCCTGAGATCAAGACCTGTGCTGAGATCAAGAGCTGGACGGTTAACTGAGCCACCCAGGTGCTCCTGTCTTAATCTTTCTTAAAACAAGTTATAGTCATGGTGCAATTTTGCTTTTGGCTGTGGTCTTAATTAGAAATCATTTTATTGTAAGAAACAGTTGACTGTTGAAATCAGATTAGAGGCATCAGGTGTGGGGCACCTGGCTGTTCTGTTGGTGGAACGTGCAACTCTTAATCTCAGGGTTGTGAGTTCGAGCCCCAAGATGGATATAGAGATTACTTAAAAATAAAATTTAGAAAGAAAGAAAGAAAGAAAGAAAGAAAGAAAGAAAGAAAGAAAGAAAGAAAGGAAGAAAGAGAGAAAGAAAAGGCATCAGGTGTCTCAAGGAAATATTAACAATATAAGCCTTCTTGAGCACTTATGTTTTTTTTAATATATTTTTAATTTTTTTAATGTTTGTTTATTTTTGAAGAGAGAGAGAGGGCGAGCGTGAGCAGGGAAGGAGCAGAGAAAGAGGAGACACAGAATCTAAAGCAGGCTCCAGGCTCTGAGCTGTCAGCACAGAGCCCAATGTAGGGCTTGAACTCACAAGTTGTGAGATCATGACCTGAGCTGAAGTCAGATGCTTAACCAACTGAGCCACCCAGGCGCCCTTTGAGCACTTATGTTTTAAACATTATTCTATGATTTATGCACATTGACTGATTTAATTCTCACAATAGCCTTATGAAGTACATCAATACCCTAATTTTTGTAAGTTTTATTGAGATACAATTCATATACCACGTTTCCCAGCCAGTTAAAGCAACATCACCAAAATCAATTTTAGAACATTTTCATCAAATGAAAGCCCAAGAAAAGCCCATACTCTAACTATCATCCCCAATTTTCACACACACACACACACACACACACACACACACACACACACTCAGCCCTAGGCAACCATGAATCTACTTTTTGTCTCCATGTATTTGCCTGTTCTAGAAAATTTATGTAAATGGAATTATACAATATGTGACTAGTTTCTTTCTCGTAACAGGTTTTCCAGGAGCATCCATGTTATAGCATGCACAGTACTCCATTCTTTTATATGTGGCTAAATAATATTCCATTATATGGATATGCCACATTTTGTTCATTTATCAGATGATGGGCATTCAGGTTGTTTCCTTTTTTTTTTTTTTGGCTATTATGAATGATGTTGCTATGAACATACATGAACCCATTTGGGGGAAGACATATTTATTTAAATTTCTTGGGTACTACAAGTGAAATTATTGGGTCATATGTTTTATTTTTTATTTTTTATATTTTTTAATTTTTTGATGTTTATTTCTGAGACAGAGCATGAGTGGGGGAGGGGCAGAGTGAGAGGGAGACACAGAATCCGAAGCAGGCTCCAGGCTCTGAGCTGTCAGCACAGAGCCCGACGTGGGGCTTGAACTCACAAACCGCAAGATCATGACCTGAGCTGAAGTCAGTTGCTCAACCGACTGAGCCACCCAGGTGCCCCTTGGCTCATATGTTTTAACTCTATGTTTAAATTTGGGAGGCACTGCCAAACTCGTCAAAACAACATCAGGAGCATCAGACTGGGAAGTCTGCTTATTATAATTACTCATAGGCCCAGGCTTCACCTCAATGTGAAATTTGATCATTACTGAAGCAGCAAGAAGGGGATTATGGCAACAAGTGAACTGCTTCTTAGATCCTTTGCCCAGAAATGACACATTTCCCTTCTGTTCACCTTTCATTGGTCAAATTAAGTCATATAGCCACACCCAGTGTCAAGGGGGGCAGGAAAGTACCGTCTTACCTAACATGCAGAGAGGGGAAAGAACTAGAAACATTTATAGAAGGATCCTATCACTGCAGTGAAGACTTAGGGAAGGCCCTTATGATGGGGATGACGTCTACTCTGAAACCTGAAAGATCAGAAAGAGCCTGTTTGAGTTTATCAGGGCAAAGAGATACTCAACAACACCAGTCAGTAAGGAAATGTAATGTAATTAAATATAAATAAATAAAATAATGTAAATTAAATAAATAAATAAAATAAAAATAATGTAAATAAAAACCACGAGGAACTATCACTTCACACCCACTAAGATGGCTAGACAATTGACCCTGAACAACACAGGTTTGAACTGCATGAGTCCACTTATACGTGGATTTTTTTTCCACAAATACAGTAGAGTACTACATATGTATTTTCTCTTTATTCTTTATTTTTTTTTAATTTTTTGTTTATGTTTATTTATTTTTGAGAGATAGAGAAAGACAGAGCATGAGCAGGGGAGGAGCAGGGAGAAAGGGAGACACAGAATCCGAAGCAGGCTCCAGGCTCTGAGCTATCAGCACATAGCCTGATGCGGGGCTCGAACCCATGAACCATGAGATCATGACCTGAGCCGAAGTTGGAAGTTCAACTGAATGAGCCACCCTCTTCTTCTTTTTTTAAGCATAAGCTCTACACCCAACGTGGGGCTTGAACTTGCGACCCTGAGATCAAGAGTCCCATGCTGTACCAACTGAGTTAGCCAGGAGCCCCTATTTTCTCTTTCTTATGATTTTCTTAATAACATTTTCTTTTCTCCAGTTTACTTTATTGTAAGAATGCAGTGTGTATATAACATACAGAATATGTATTAAGTAACTATGTTGTCAGTAAGGCTTCCAGTCAATAGTAGGCTATGAGTAGTTATGCTTTGGTGGAGCCAAAAATTATGTGCAGATTTTCAACTGTGTGTGTGGGGTCACTGTCCCTAATGTTCAAGTGTCAACTATAATAAAAAAATAGATAATAACAACTGTTGGCAAGAGTGCAGAGAAATTGAAACCTTCATGTGCTGTTGGTGGGAATGTGAAATGGTGCAGCCACTTTGGAAAACAGTTTGGTGTTTCCTCAAAAAGTTAAACATAGAGTTACCATATGACCCCCAAATTCCACCTCTAGGTATATGCCCAAGAGAATTAAAAACATATAGCCACACAAAAACTTGTACCTGAATGTTCATAGTTGCATTACTCATGGATAGCCCAAAATAGAAACAACACAAATGTCTATCATTTGATAAATGAAAAAACAAAATGTGATGTATGTATACTATATACTATACATTTTAATTTATTTTTTATTTTTTTTTTTAATTTTTTTTTTCAACGTTTATTTATTTTTGGGACAGAGAGAGACAGAGCATGAACGGGCGAGGGGCAGAGAGAGAGGGAGACACAGAATCGGAAACAGGCTCCAGGCTCTGAGCCATCAGCCCAGAGCCCGACGCGGGGCTCGAACTCACGGACCATGAGATCGTGACCTGGTTGAAGTCGGACACTTAACCGACTGCGCCACCCAGGCGCCCCTTAATTTATTTTTTAAAGGCATCTCTACATCCAATGTGGGTCTTGAACTCACAATGCTGAGATCAAGAGTCGCACACTCCATCAACTGAACCAGCCAGGTGCCCCATTATATATGTGTTACTTATACAGGAATATTAATTGCCAGTTAAAAAAAAATAAAGTACTTGGGAATGCAGGCTGTTGCAGCCACTCTGGAAAACATTATGGAGGTTCTCAAAAAACTAAAAATACAACTACCCTACGACCCAGCAATTGCACTACTAGGTATTTATCCAAGAGATACAGGTGTGCTGTTTTGAAGGGACACATGCACCCCCATGTTTATAGCAGTACTATCAACAATAGCCAAAGTATGGAAAGAGCCCAAATGTCCATTGATGGATGAATGGATAAAGAAGATGTGGTATATATATACAATGGAGTATTACTCGGCAATCAAAAAGAGTGAAATCTTGCCATCTGCAACTACATGGATGGAACTAGAGGGTATTATGCTAAGTGAAATTAGTCAGTCAGAGAAAGACAAAAATCATATGACTTCCCTCATATGAGGACTTTAAGAGACAAAACAGATGAACATAAGGGAAGGGACACAAAAATAATATAAAAACAGGGAGGGGGCAAAACAGAAGAGACTCAAAAATATGGAGAACAGAGGGTTACTGGAGGGGTTGTGGGAGGGGCGATGGGCTAAATTGGTAAGGGACACTAAGGAATCTACTCCTGAAATCATTGTTGCACTATATGCTAACTAATTTAGATATAAATTTAAAAAAATAAAAAATAAAACAAGTTATAAAAAAAAATAAAGTACTGACACACACAACAATATGGATGGACCTGGAAAACTTTATGCTAAGTGAAAGAAGCCAGCCACGTATTTTATGATTCTATTTGTATAAAAGGGCCAGCATAGGCAAATGCCCAGAGACAGAAAGCAAATTAGTGGTTGTCAGTGGCTAGGGAGAGGAAAGAATGGATGTTAATGCATTTGTTTTCGGGATGATGAAATTGTTCTAGAATTAGATAGTGGTGATGGTCATACAACTTTAAGAATATACTAAAACCTGCTAAATTGTATACTGTATTTTTTTTAAGTTTATTTGTTTATTTATTTAGAGAGAGAAAGAAAGAGGAAAAGTTGGGAGGGGCAGAGAGAAAGGGAGAGAGAGAATCCCAAGGAGGCTCTGTGTTGTCAATGTAGATCCCAACACGGGGCTCCATCCCACAGACTGTGAGATCATGACCTGAGCCAAGATCAAGAGTCGGACGTTCAACCAGCTGAGCCACCAGGGCACCCTTGAATTGTACACTTTAAAAGGGTGAATTTTTTTTTAAAGGAGCGAATTTTATGGTAGGTGAATTGCATCCCAATTAAAGATAGATAGATAGATAGATAGATAGAGTAATAAACTATAACCCACTGAATAAGAGAAAAATAAAGAAATTGAAAGTGTGATAGGAATAGGACATTTACCTAGTTTCAAAGTACCTTTTTACAAAATACCTAATAAGTAAAAGGAAAAAGAGTAAGTATACAGATGTGAAGACTGGCAGACGTTACCTTAATCAAATGAGCAAAGCGAACACCATTAGCAAAGGGACAGATCACAATCATGTGCCACCTGACTGGATGTAATGAGAACACAGCATCGTTGGTGTTTGATTTTTTTGCCAAAGATGCATAACCTGAATCTAATTGCGAAGAAACCTCTGCTAAACCCAAATGGAAGAATATGGCGCAAAATAACTGGCCTTCGACCTTCAAAAGTGTCAAGGACAAGAAAGTTAAGGAAAGACCAAAGAACTGCTCCAGATTGAAAGAGACTAAAGAGACAGAACAACTTAAATGCAAAGATCTCTTCACTGCAAAGGACATTATTGGACAAACCCGCGAAACTTGATGAGTTGGCTGAGGATTGAACAATGGTATTCTATCATGTTAATTTTCTTATTTTGATGGTTGTATTACGAAGAAATCCCTTGTAGGAAATACACGCTAAAGTATTTGAAAGTGATGAGGTAACAAGTCAGCATTTAGTCTCAA
This sequence comes from Herpailurus yagouaroundi, assembly GCF_014898765.1. Taxonomy (NCBI): domain Eukaryota; kingdom Metazoa; phylum Chordata; class Mammalia; order Carnivora; family Felidae; genus Herpailurus; species Herpailurus yagouaroundi. The sequence goes on along the minus strand of NW_024412463.1, from coordinate 570,262 downwards.
ATGGTTCAGCACAAAAAAAACCCAAAAAACAAAAACACCTATCAGAGCCGTATTTATAACCTGTTTGTAAGTTTGAGGTTGTTTTATTTATTTATTATTTTTAAAGGAAGTATATATTTTTAAAAATGTTTATTTATTTTTGAGAGAGAGAGAGAGAGAGAGAGGCAGAGAGAGAATGAGACAGAGAATCACAAGCAGGCTCTACACTGTCAGTACAGAGCCTGATGAGGGGCTCAAACTCATGAACCATGAGAACCTGAGATGAAATCAAGAGTCAGTCACCTAACGAACTGAGCCACTCAGGCGCCCCAAGTTTGAGATTGTTTTAAAAAATTCATATACCGGGGCGCCTGGGTGGCGCAGTCGGTTAAGCGTCCGACTTCAGCCGGGTCACGATCTCGCGGTTCGTGAGTTCGAGCCCCGCGTCGGGCTCTGGGCTGATGGCTTGGAGCCTGGAGCCTGTTTCCGATTCTGTGTCTCCCTCTCTCTCTGCTCCTCCCCCGTTCATGCTCTGTCTCTCTCTGTCCCAAAAATAAATAAAAAATGTTGAAAAAAAAATTCATATACTAATTCCCAATGAGGTTTCTTGTTTTTGTTTTTTTTTAAGCTTATTTATTTATTTTGGGGAGCAGGGGAAAGAGAAAAAGAAAATTCCAAGCAGGCTCCGCACTGACAGTGTGGAGCCTAACACAGGGCTCAAACTCACAAACCATGAGATCATGACCTGAGTCGAAATCAAGAGTCAGATGCTTAACCGTCTGAGCCACCCAGGTGCCCCTCCAAAGAAGTTTCATACTTTCTCAATTAACTATATTTTCTTCATTTCACAATCTTCCTTATAATCCTAGAGTATAAATGATACCTACAATTTATTTGGCACAAAATTCATACGTGTGTGACAACATTCATAAAAACCCTTGTAAACTGTTGTATCACTTAGAGCTCAGAAACCAGCACTGCTTAACTCAAGAGGGAAAAGTTATTGACTAGAAGGACATGAGATACATGGCCAGCTCTTTTGGAAACAGCTCCTTCACTTAATACATGTGTGTTGATCTTGGGCAACTGACTTAATTACTCTGTGCCTCAGTTTATGCATTCATAAAATGGAGGAAATTATAGTACCTACCACATAAGATAGTTGAGGGGGTTAAATAAATTAATACATGTAAAGCACTTACAACAGTGCCTGACATATCATTAGTGCTTTGTAAAGGTCATTTATTATTATTAATTGACTTGTCCAAAGAAGCCAATGAGTGGCCAATGCAGGATTTGAATCCAAGTCCATTTGAGACCAAAACCTGAGCTCCTTACCATGACAATCCTTTATCACAATGTCAACTGAGCCACAATTCTCCCTCTTTTCTCCTAAATGCTGGTGAAATCCAAGAGCTGTTCCTTCTCCCATCCCACTAGCAATTACTTCCTTTTGCATTCTCCTAGGGTTTATAAACAAAAACTTGTCAAGCCGGCTGGTCCCTATGAGAAGCGCAGTTAGTGCCCACACCCTGCAAAAGCTTTTGCTTTACTGGTTTACTTTGTTTGCTTTGGGTAATGCTATTCTTTTAAATATAGAGGGCATTCTATCTAAGTAATACTGTCCATAGTCTTTGATCTGGGCATGCAACAGCTGCAGCTGTGAGGTAATATGCTTGGTTCATGCAGTGTCTGTCTGCCTTGTAACTAAACATTATCCTTCCTTCTCATATGTGATGGAAAATACGGGGTCAACATCTGAAAGAGTAGTGAAGTTTCCTGGAAGGTGTTGTATTTTTTTTTTAAGTTTATTTATTTATTTTGAGAGGGAGAGGGAGAGAAGCAGAGAGAGGGGGAGAGAGAGAATCCCAAGCAGGCTCTGCACTGTCAGCGTGGAGACTGATGTGGGGCTCGAACTCACGAACCATGAGATCATGACCTGAGCCGAAATCAAAAGGCGGATGCTTCACCAACTGAGCCACCCAGGTGACCCTGGAAGGTGGTGTATTAATCATGCTTTAAAAAAAAAAATTGGTATTTTGTGTTTTGACATCTTAAAAACTTGTCAGTAGGAGAGCCTGCTCCCCCCAGGGCTACTCCTTAGAGACACAGAGCAAAGGGCTCAGCAGCACATCCCTTATATGCAAGCCAACCAATCTCTAGTGTGTGGCTCTTGTTGTCCTTCTCAAACTAGCACACAACAAGCCAGTGTTTCCTCTGCCCTAAATCATCCCAGGGCCAGGTACAGGCAACTAGAGAGCACCCCTGCAGCCCAGAGCCCATTGGCATTATTCAAACTGGACAGTCCTAAACCCAGCCTTTCCCCTCTTTCCTGTCTTCTGCCACCAGGTGCCAACAATACTTGCTGCTTCCCCTGTGACTCCACATGGCACATGGGTATCCCCCTCTAGGACCTGTGAGTACAGTAAACTTCTTCCTTGAAGAAGAAGAGCATTGTTCTCGTTTCTTCTTATGGCCACACCAACTTTACCATTCTATCTCCAACATACATTCTTAGAACAGCTATTATAAATTTTTTCTAAAAAATATATTTGATTTATATTTATTGTGAAAACACTACTAATGCCTGTTAATTATACTTAAATAAAAATATATAGTACAAAACACTGTTAGACTATAAAGAAAATTTGAGAAAGGCAAAAGATAACACCTATATCATACCATTTCAATAAAACCATCACTCTCCTTTTCCAGTCTGCCTTCTAACTTTGCTCCATATGCATTCCTCTTTTTATATGATTAACAAGAAAATATTAATGATCCATACTAATTACCGTGCTCAGATTTGTAAAACACTTTTTTAAAAACTTTTTTTAAAGTTTATTTATTTATTTTGAGAGAGAGAGAGAGAGCGCACACGCGCGAGAGAATCCCAAGCAAGATCCATGCTGTCAGCACAGGCCTGATGCAGAGCTTGATCCCATGAACCACGAGATCATGACCTGAGCCAAATCAAGAGTCAGACACCCTGGCACAAAAACAGACACATAGACCAATGGAATAGAATAGAAACCCCAGAACTAGACCCACAAACGTATGGCCAACTCATCTTTGACAAAGCAGGAAAGAACATCCAATGGAAAAAAGACAGTCTCTTTAACAAATGGTGCTGGGAGAACTGGACAGCAACATGCAGAAGGTTGAAACTAGACCACTTTCTCACACCATTCACAAAAATAAACTCAAAATGGATCAAGGACCTGAATGTGAGACAGGAAACCATCAAAACCTTAGAGGAGAAAGCAGGAAAAGACCTCTCTGACCTCAGCCGTAGCAATCTCTTACTCGACACATCCCCAAAGGCAAGGGAATTAAAAGCAAAAGTGAATTACTGGGACCTTATGAAGATAAAAAGCTTCTGCACAGCAAAGGAAACAACCAACAAAACTAAAAGGCAACCAACGGAATGGGAAAAGATATTTGCAAATGACATATCGGACAAAGGGCTAGTATCCAAAATCTATAAAGAGCTCACCAAACTCCACACCCGAAAAGCAAATAACCCAGTGAAGAAATGGGCAGAAAACATGAATAGACACTTCTCTAAAGAAGACATCCGGATGGCCAACAGGCACATGAAAAGATGTTCAGCGTCGCTCCTTATCAGGGAAATACAAATCAAAACGACACTCAGGTATCACCTCACGCCAGTCAGAGTGGCCAAAATGAACAAATCAGGAGACTATAGATGCTGGAGAGGATGTGGAGAAACGGGAACCCTCTTGCACTGTTGGTGGGAATGCAAATTGGTGCAGCCGCTCTGGAAAGCAGTGTGGAGGTTCCTCAGAAAATTAAAAATAGACCTACCCTATGACCCAGCAATAGCACTGCTAGGAATTTATCCAAGGGACACAGGAGTACTGATGCATAGGGGCACTTGTACCCCAATGTTCATAGCAGCACTCTCAACAATAGCCAAATTATGGAAAGAGCCTAAATGTCCATCAACTGATGAATGGATAAAGAAATTGTGGTTTATATACACTATGGAATACTACGTGGCAATGAGAAAAAATGAAATATGGCCTTTTGTAGCAACGTGGATGGAACTGGAGAGTGTGATGCTAAGTGAAATAAGCCATACAGAGAAAGACAGATACCATATGGTTTCACTCTTATGTGGATCCTGAGAAACTTAACAGGAACCCATGGGGGAGGGGAAGGAAAAAAAAAAAAAAGGTTAGAGTGGGAGAGAGCCAAAGCATAAGAGACTGTTGAGAACTGAGAGCAAACTGAGGGTTGATGGGGGGTGGGAGGGAGGAGAGGGTGGGTGATGGGTATTGAGGAGGGCACCTTTTGGGATGAGCACTGGGTGTTGTATGGAAACCAATTTGACAATAAATTTCATTAAAAAAAAAAAAAAGAGTCAGACACCCAACCTACTAAGCCACCCAGGCATCCCTAAAACAATTTCTTCTGTCTCATTTTAAGACCTTAAAAAGAAAAGGAGTGATCAGAGAAACAGGATAGAAACTAGCAGAGAGTAGTGTCCAGATGCCCAGGAAGGAGAATATTCTAGAAGAGAGTGATGGGCCATGTCAAATGCTAGTGGAAGATCCAGCAACAAGAGATGTGAACATGCTCACTGGACTTAGTAATGTTTTAACAAAGTGTTGGTAAACCTTTCAGTAAGTTTGGCTGTGAGAAGGGAAGGAAGAAAATGGGATGGAGCTGGAGATACAATGAAATTAAGACATTTGCCTGTTTGGGTTTTGTTTTTCAGATAAGAAAGACTTGAGAATGTTTAAATAAAAATTGGAAGAATATAGTTGAGAGCTAAAGCTTAGATATCCAGAAGAGAAAATGAATCCTTGGGAGTGTAAGGTTTATATGAAGCAGAGGAGGAGATAAGGATTGGTTTGGATAGGAGAGACACCAACCATTCCTACGGGAACAGCAAGAAGATTGTTTCAGATATAGGTGGGTTATTGTTTTTGTTTTGGGAAGATGAGTGAATTTTTCAAATAGATACTGGGTGGCTCAGTTGGTTAAGTATCCAACTTTGGTTCAGGTCATGATCTCACGGTTTGTGGGTTCGAGCCCTGGGTCTGGCTCTGTGCTGACAGCTCAGAGCCTGGAGCCTACTTTGGATTTTGTGCCCCTCTCTCTCTGCCCCACCCCTGCTTGCTCTCTCTCTCTCTCTCAAAAATAAAGTCAAAAAAAAATTAAACAAATTAAAAAAATAGACACTGACAAAGCAAATAGGTGGAATTTTGATCAATAGGTACAATCAAAATACAGATGGTCATGGGAATTTAGGGTACTGGAAAGAGTGTTTTTGAAATGATGGGCCATAACATTTTGCTGAATATAGAAAGATATGAAAGGTGGAGAAAGTTGATGGAAAGAGAGAAACTAGATGGGTAAATAGATTGGAGTTCTGATTAGCTAGAAGAATAGTCTTAGTGAGTCATGGAACACAGAAGTTGGAAGTGTTGTGGCCAGAATGTAGAATGATATTTTGGATATATTTCTTTTTGATGTCAAGACCCAGTATATAGTCATAAGGAGGGATGACTGAGGTAGGATGGAGGAGAAGGTCACTGAAAAAGAGAAAGTCCTACAACTAAATGACCAGGATCTTGGATTGGCTGTTCGTATGAATGTTGAGGTCACCAGGATGATAAGTGGAGAATATGTGAGCCACGTGCTAAAACATGGTGTAAAGGAGTACCTGGGCATTCAGTCAGTTAGGCATTCAACTCTTGATTTCGGCCCAGGACATGATCTCGTGACACTCTGTGGGATTGAGCCCCACATCGGGCTCTGTGCTGACAGTGTGGAGCCTGCTTGGGATTCTCTCTCTCTCCCTTTCTCTCTGCCCCTCCTCTGTTCTGCATGCACTCTCTCTCTCAAAATAAACCGAAAGGAAGAAAGGAAGAAAGGAAGAAAGGAAGAAAGGAAGAAAGGAAGAAAGAAAGAAAGAAAGAAAGAAAGAAAGAAAGAAAGAAAGAAAGA
>NW_024412463.1:551334-559304 GCF_014898765.1 Herpailurus yagouaroundi | reverse complement strand
CTGGCTGAAGTCGGACGCTTAACCGACTGCGCCACCCAGGCGCCCCTGAAAGACAATGATTTCTAACCCAGAATTAGACCTAGCCAAATTATCTAGGAAGTGTGAAGATAGAATAAAGACGTTTCCGGATATGCAAAGTCTCAAAAATTTCTTTTCTAAGTCTCTTTCTCAGAAAGTGAGTGGAGCATGAGGGAGAAAACCATGGAAGAGGAACTCATGGAATACGAGAAACAGGAGATCAGCCCAGGAAAGAGGCAAGAGCAAATGCCTGTGCCACAGCTGCCCAGCAGACCTGGAGAGAAATCAGTCCCAAACAGAGCAGGAGAACAGAGAACGGCCAGGTAGGGGAATGTCGCCAAGAAAATAAATAAATAAATAAAAAGAAGTGGGTAGACTATCTGATGTGTTTGAATCTCTTGAAAGGAAATTTCGGTTTCTGTCAGAGATTTTGTGGATCAATTGGTGATAAATACACAGAAAGTGAAGTGTAGCCAATTTGTTGTACAGATGGGAACTGTGGGTGTAGGAAGAAAAGAAGTTTATTCTTGGAATTGTTCTTCCCCCATGCACTTGAATGAAGTCTAGGGCAAGTCTCATGGCTTTTTTAGTCACTCTCAGGTAATAAAATTGTCTCAGTCACTGAAAACCTCCAAACAGCCTCAGTTCAGTAACTTAAAAGTCCACTCCCGTGCATTAAGCTGAACCGTATGAAATTGCCATTTTTGTGAGTCGAAAATGATTAAATGTTGGCACTTTCATCTGATTCACTCTAATAAGAGTCAAAATTTCCAAATTAGATTAAAATAAAATCATCTCAGGGCGCCTGGGTGGCTCAGTTGGTTAAGCGTCCGACATTTGGTTTAAGCTCAGGTCACAATCCCAGGGTTTGTACTATTGAGCCCCCACATCGAGCTTCTCATTGACCGAGTGGAGCCTCCTTGGGATTCTCTCTCCTTCGCTCTCTGCCCTTCACCCACTCACACACGCACGCTCTCCCTCAAAATAAATCAATAAAATAAGATAAAATAAAAATAAATAAAATAAAATAAAATAAAATAAAATAAAATAAAATAAAATCATCTCTCCCTCTGCCACATAAGCCTGCTTTGGACTGGCCACCTGAGGTAAGAAAGGGAGGCCTGGTAGGCTTCTCTATTTCCCCACAAAGCCTTCCACCATCCTCTTCCACCAGGAGACTGTCTCTGGTTCCTCTGGGATAGAAGGGGACTGTGGAAGCAGGAGGGAAGAATCAGTGTGGCACTCTCTGACCTTGGCAGAGATTCACAATGGACACTTCCTCTCCTGGAGTGCTTTTGGCTTGTGTGATTCTTCCAAGGTGCTCCTCCAACCCCCTGCCCTGAGCTCTGCTCCATGGGTGGGGCCTCACTCAACAAAAAGGCCCCTTGATTTTATGACCGCTTATAATTCTGCCCTCAGCCCCAGGCATTCGGCCTCCTTTACCTCACACCTTGGGACCAACCTCTAAGACCAGATCCAAACTAGTGTTTCCCCAGCACGGCCCAGTCTGGTCCTCAGGATAGTGTCTTGCACCCTGGAACAGCACCTCCACTTCTCTCTGCCACTATCAGAGTTGCTAGCCAGCCACGGCCCCTTTGTTTATACTTCTCAGGCATGAGTCAGGCACCACCTACTGTGTCACCTCAGGTTCAGGAGACACATCAAGCTCATCAGGAGGTCTGGCTGAAGTGCCTTTTTTTAAGCTTGAGGTGAAGAAAAAAAAATCCTTCTCCCACAAACAGGCAGAGGTGTACTCACAGCTCATCACTGCTCTCCAAACATTTTCTGTGATCTTGGGAAATTTCAACCTCAGCCCCTCATGCTCTTGAATGGGTAGGGGACCAAACGTAACAAAGCCAGGTTTTGTTTTTGTTGTTCTTTTTTAATGTAATAGGCCTTATTTTTTTAGGGCAGTTTTAGGTTTGCAGCAAAACTAGAATACAGCAGAAGGTACAGAAAATTCTCACGTACCCCCTAGCCCCCACACACGCACTGCTTACTCCACTATAAACATTTTCCACCAGAGGGTACATTTGTTACAGTCCATGAATCTACAGGGACACATCATTATCACCCAAGTTCATAGTTTACATTAGGGCTTACTGTTGGTTTTGTACATTCTATGGGTTTGGATAAAGGTATAATGACATGTATCCACCATTATAGTATCATGTAGAGTAGTTTCATTGCTCTAAAACTCCTCTGTGCTCTGCTTATACATCCCTCCTCCTAAAACCCTGGGGGCCACTGATCTTTAATTGTCTCCTTGGTTTTACCTTTTCTAGAATGGCGTATAGTTGGAATTACACATTATTTAGCCTTTTTAGATTGGCTTTTTTCACTTAGTAATGTGCATTTAAGTTTCCTCCAGTGTTTTCATGGCTTGACCACTTATTTCTTTTTAGTGCTGAATGATATTCCATTGTCTGGATGTAGTACAGTTTATTTATCTTTTCAGCTACTGAAGGATATCTTGGTTGCTTCCAAGTTTTGGCAATTATGAATAAAGCTGCTATAACCAGTTTTTAGTCACCTCTTTAGTCACAAGTCCTGCCTAGGCGGACTTACATTGAAATAGGGAAGCATCAGCTGAAACTGAGACTGAAATGGTTTCCTGTCTACATCCTGTTACACAAGAAAATGAAATACCAAGGCAACTTATAACTTCAGGGGAAAAATTATACAGGCATCATAATAGTTATACAAGTAATCATAATACTCTGCATGGCTTAGTGGTGACTACTACTTATATAGTCTTAATAATATAAATATTAAATATTGATTGAGTCCATAATTATGATAGAAAGATACTGGAATGGAGAAAGGGAGTTTTTGTGTTGGAGCGGGTAGGAACAGGACTAAGAGAACCAAATTCTCATCTTCCATGAGAATCAACAGATCTAAATGGGAGAATCAAGAAAAGCTGTGTAGACATATCTTTTAGAAATATGAAGGAAGTGGGGCACCTGGTGGTTTAGTCAGCTAAGTGTCTGACTCTTGGTTTCGGCCCAGGTCATGATCTCACAATTTTGTGAGTTCGAGCCCCACATGGGGCTCTGTGCTGACAGTGCAGAGTCTGCTTGGGATTCTCTTTCTCTCCCTCTCTCTCTGCCTCTCCCCTGCTCAGGCTGACTCTGTCTCTCTCAAAGTAAATAAATAAACTTAAAAAAAGAAAAAAAGAAATATGAAAGAAGAGGGGTGCCTGGCTGGCTCATTTGGAAGAACATGTGACTCTTGATCTCAAGGTCATGGGCTCAAGCCCCATGTTGGGCATAGAGATTACTAAAAAATAATAAAATATTAAAAAAAAGAAATATGTAGAAATATACCTGAAGAAAAGAGTTGAAAGTGAGTGGATTGGAGTATTGATTTTCATGATAAGCTTCTTAAAACTATTTGTCTCTTTAAACTATGGGCACATATTACTTTAAGAAGCTTAATTAAAAAAATTTTTTTTAACATTTTAATTATCATTGAGAGATAGAGAGAAACAGAGCATGAGCATGGGAGGGGCAGAGAGAGGGGTAGACACAGAATCCGAAGCAGACTCCAGGCTCTGTGCTGATAGTTCAGAGCTGTCAGCACAGAGCCCCATGCGGGGCTTAAACCCACGAACCATGAGATCATGACCTGAGCCGAAGTTGGATGCTTAACTGACTGAGCTACCCAGGTGCCCACTTTTATTCATTTTTCTATTGAGTTTTAATCTTTTTGTAATTCATGGGACCTGTATATGTTATAAAATTTGCCTTTCTGTGCTTGAGATGCAATTTTTATTCCAGTTTGTGACTTGTTTCTTTATTTCCCATGATTATATTTTATTTTCATGAAGTTAAATGTATCAATCTTTTCCTTTAAGTCTTCTGAATTTTGTGTTATAGTAAACAGGTCTTCTTCACTTCTCCCACGGATTCTTTTGGTACTTTTATGGTTTCCTTCTTTCCATTTAAATCCTTGATCCATTTGCAGGGCATCTGGTTGGCTTAGTCAGTAGAGCGTCTGACTTCGGCTCAGGTCATGATCTCACAGTTCATGAGTTCAAGCCCTGCGTCGGGCTCTGTGCTGACAGCTCAGAGCCTGGAACCTGCTTCAGATTCTGTGTCTCCCTCTCTCTCTGCCCCTCTCCTGCTCATATTCTCCCCCCCCCTTTCTCAAAAATAAATAAACATTAAATCCTTGATCCATTTGATATTTTTCCAGGTATAAGATAAAGTATGGATTTAACTCTTTTTTCCCCACAGATACTTTGTAGTTGTCCCAAATCTTTTATTGCATGATATCTGTCTTATCTCTATCAATTTGAAATAACACCTTTATTGAATACTAAATGCCTACTTATGTTTGGGTCTATTTGAGAATTTCTCTTCTCTTCTGATTTGTGGAACTAATTAGGCACTAGTACCTAACAGTTTCTGTCTTTTTTTTAAGTATGCTCTGTGCCCAACATGGGTCTTACACTCACAACCCCAAGATCAAGAGTCACATGCTCCACTGACTGAGCCAGCCAGGTGCCCCCCCAACAGTTTTAATTAGTAAGACATGATAATATGTTTATTATTTGGGCAGGAATTTTCAGAAATGTTTTCTTGTTAAATTTTCCATAAGAATTTTAGACATGGCTCATCTAGTTCCAAAACAGAATCCTGTTTGTTTTTTTATTAGGATCTCATTGATTGTCTGATATCTTTAAAAAAAATTTTTTTTAATGGTTATTTATTTTTGACAGAGAGAGAGAGAGACACATGAGCGAGAGAGGGGCAGAGAGAGAGGGAGACACAGAATCTGAAGCAGGCTCCAGGTTCCAAGCTGTCAGCACAGAGCCCGACGTGGGGCTCGAACTCACAGACCGTGGATCATGACCTGAGCCGAAGTTGCACGCTCAACCGACTGAGCCACGCGGGTGCCCCAGAGTGTCTGATATCTTAATGATGCAGTCTTGCTAGTGAAGAACATAAATTATATATTTTTAAGTCTTTTTCTTCATCCTTCTGTAGAATTTAAATCTTCTTTTCATATACATGGCTCCTGGGTGGCTCAGTCGGTTGAGTGTCCTACTTCAGCTCAGGTCATGATCTCGCGGTCTGTGAGTTCGAGCCCCGCGTCAGGCTCTGTGCTGACAGCTCAGAACCTGGAGCTTGCTTCAGATTCTGTGTCTCTCTCTCTGCCCCTCTCGCTCATGCTCTGTCTCCCTCTGTCTCTCAATAATAAATAAACATTAAAAAAATAAAAAAAATAAATCTTCTCTTTATATAGATTGTGCATTGTTATTGTAAAATTTATTCCTAGGAATTTTCTTTTTTTTTTTTTCTTGCTTTGTAAATGCTGTTTTCCATTACATCTTCTAAGATATAATCTTCTCCCCTTAAGATGCTGAAATAGCCCTAGGGGAGCAGTCTACCTCAAATAATCTTGAGAATTACTCATCCAGACCAGCAAGTAGTTCTCAACCTTGTTTCTCCTTGCAACATAGTCTACAGTGATTTTGACATATACTAATCAATTCTCAGGTGTTCCTTGTTCTTTAGGGACTCCAGCAGAGTTGAGAGACTGTGGTTCTTCAGCACTTATGGAAATATATGTGTACCAGGCACTGTCTTAGGGGCCAGGGACACACCGTGGTGACCAAGATAGCTTGAGTTTGTGCCCTCATGGAAGTTGCACATAATCCTAGCCAAATAGAGCAAACTCATCAGATAATTGAATAATTATAAGGGTAGAAAGTTCTGCTAATGGGCCATGAGAGTAGAGCAGAGGTAGTTCCTCAGTTACCTCAATTACCTTTCAAACGCTACCCATTCATACATTAGGTGTCCAGTTCTGACTCTCCTCTGAGCTTCAGACCTGCCATTTGCACTTCCTCATCAGGAAGTAGAGTCTAAGTCTCCTCCCTTTGTATCTGGACAGGCTTACATCTCATTTGTAGCTAGTAAACTACAGTGGACGTGACTGTATATGACACCCAGGGCTAGGCCACACAAGGCAAATGCAGCTTTGCCTTGTTCTCTGGAGCACTAACTCGGAAAGCCTCCAGCTACTGTGTAAACAGTCTGACAGCCCTGAGGCTGCCATGCTGTGAGGAAGCCCAAAGCAGCCCATGCAGAGACCACGTGGACAGTCTCTAAGGCTCCATGAAGAGGGAGAGGCCCAGCCAGCCTCCAGGGGCTGCATGTGGTCCAGCTCTACATCAGAAACCCCTAAGTTAGAAAAGCCTAGGCAAACTCTTTCTGAATTCCTGACCCACATATCTGTGAGAGATGATAAAATCATCACTGTTATTTTAAGCCACTACATTTGTAAGTGATTTGTTTTGTAGCAATAGAAACCATAATATGGGCCACGTGGCTTTGTATATCTTTTCTTCCTAATTAGAATCCTTCCTGCACCCCTTTTGCCTAGTTACCATCTACATATGCTGCAGATATTTGCTGAAGCTATAATACTTTAGTATGCTCTGTCCCTAAACCTTGAAACTTGGGTTCATAACGCCCTCATAACACCATGTACCTTTCTTTAAAGTTTATTTATTTACTTTGTGAGAGAGAGAGAGAGAGAGAGAGAGAGAGAGAGAGAGAGAGAGAGCTGGGGAGGGCGAGGGAGAGAGGGAGAGAAGGAGAGAGGGAGAGAGAGAGAATCCCAAGCAGGCTCCACACTGCCAGCGTGGAGCCCGATGAGGGGCTCAAACTCATAAACCATGAGATCATGACCTGAGCTGAAATCTATAGTCGGATGTTTAAGCAACTGAGCCACCCTGGCGTCCCATCTTTCCTTCCTGTAGTCATCACAGTTGCATTTGGAGTTCTTTGACCAGGGTCTGTCTTTCTGACAAATGTTCAGCTCCACAGGCCAGCATTCAGTCCATACCGTTACACAGTAGGCCAGGCATTGCAAACTTAAATGTTCACAGGAACAGGAAAATAACATAAATGAGAGACATGGGCAGGGTGGGGACTGCAGTGAGATGAAAAGAATGTGCCCATGTATAGAGTGCAGTTGCCACTCTGCAGGCTGTGTGCAGCCAAATCTGCTTCATTTTTAAAGAGATGATATAAAAAAAAAGAAAAAGAAAGAAAGAATAAAGAGATGATATAAACCCATATTATCATGTATTAGAATGATAGCAACTAATTAAAACTAAAAACACAGAAGAAAGAAAAACAACAGGCTGAAGATTTAATACTCATTGGTTTTTTGGGGGGGGAGGGGAGGCTGTTTTTGTTTTTCCATCAGGTCAGCAAAGAGCAAGCATGGGGCTAGAGATTGGTCAGATAATACACATGACATGACCCTTTCAGGTTTGGTTGGTCCCCAGCCACCTGACCATAGGAGTGTTCTTAATACTCCTTGTTTTTTGAGAATGACTCTGAACTCATTTTGTGTAATCAAGGAATTTTATTTAACTGAGGCATAGGTTAGCTGTGGGGCTGGCTGGGTTCAGGGGTGGGTCATTTAGATTTGTTTTCTCTCTTTGTACCTGGAGACTGTGAGTCAAATTCTCTTCTAAGGGCCTGCAGACTTCTTGACTCTTGCCAAACAATAAAAGAATTATTTACTTTTCTTTAAGATAACATTGGAAATAAGAAATTGTGACCATTAAGTAAATTACATTAAATTCTGTGTGTTCCTGCCTAGAAGATAAATTATAGGTATTTGTAATAAGGAATGGGAACAGGTAAATCTCGTAAAAACCCTGTAAGAAGTTAATTTTTATTTAAAAATTATACTTTGTATTATTTATGATCTATCAAAAAATAGAAAAAGAAGGGGTACCTGGGTAGCTCAATGGGTTAAGCACCCAACTCCTGATTTTTGGCTCAGGTTATGATCTCACAGTCATGGGATTGGGCTCCATGCTGATCATGGAGCCTGCTTGACAGTCCTCTCCCTATTCTCCTCTCCCCTTCTCTCGAAAGAAAGAAAGAAAGAAAGAAAGAAAGAAAGAAAGAAAGAAAGAA
>NW_024412463.1:466096-551324 GCF_014898765.1 Herpailurus yagouaroundi | reverse complement strand
GAAAGAAAGAAAGAAAGAAAGAAAGAAAGAAAGAAAGAAAGAAAGAAAAAGAAAAGAGGTATCAATCCATGAAAAAAACATAGAGGAAACTTGGCATATTACTAAGTGAAAGAAGCCAATCTGAAAAGGCTACAGAATGCATGATTCCAACTATATGACATTTCTGGAAAAGGCAAAACTATAGGGATAGGACAAAGATAAGTGATTGCAAGGGGTTGAGAGGAGGAAAAGGGAGGCAGTACCCTAAGAACACGTGACCCCCAGAATGACACGTGATCAGTCGCTGGCAAGAGCAGATAGTAGCCTAGGCTGCTCAGTGCGGCACACCTAGAATTTCACAACGCTAAAGAGAGTCCTATCATTCTTAAGATGGGAAGATGAGACAGCGTATCAAGCTCTCTACCAATTCTTATGTCCACTGGTTAAGTCAGGAAATTGTTCCTATTTAAGAGGGAAACTGAGGTCCAGCTGTATTACAGTCCAAGTTGTGGAATAAAATCCAAAGTCTGGATTAGGAAAAAAAAAATAGCGGGATCTCCCTCTGAATATGTGGAAGAAGGGAAATAAACTGAGACTGGAAGTCATTCGCCCATCACTTAGGTCCCCATGGGTGATAGTAAAATGGGTAAGAACATCCTCTTCTACCTTTACATCTTTGAAGAGATTGTCTGATTGTGCAGGGACCTCAGCTTTGAGTTTAGAGAAACACTTCTGTGTCTGCTCCTTTATCCAAGTGAGCTATACTTAGGAGACTGCTTAAGGGTTAGAGAAAACAATTCTCCTCTAGCAGAGGACTGGACAAGATCTGAATGTTGCTTATCAATGTTTTGGACCGGCATTAAATGGACAGTGAAAGTATTTTGACTGTTTGGTGTCCTGAAATTCAATCTTATTGCACTTTACAAGAAGCAGAATAAGGAGGCCTGGTCCAGAGAAAGGAGTCCTCTGTAGCGGGGGCAAGGTCCCAAAGCCATGTTTGGAGAAGCCCCTTTAGCCAGAGAACCTCATATCATGAATTTATGCAAACTAAACTCTATTGCCTTGGCTAGAAGGATTGAGCAATAGTTAGATTGAAAGATACTGAGAAAGAAAGACAGGCAGAGAGAGAAAATAAACTATTTTTAAATAGTGGGGAAGCAGTCCCAGAGTGAGGAGAGAGGAGGCCTGGGCATCTGCAGTTCTTTCCGTTTCCTGGCCCTCTCACAATGAGTGCATTATTCTTTGCTGAGTGTGATTGTAGATATCCAAAATTTCCCACCATTAACCCTCACCCCCAGCCCCCATGTGAGCGTGATGAGAAAAGCCACTTAGTTTATCCAGAGCTGGGTGAAAGAAGTTGCAATCTGGCACTCATTACAAGTTACTCATGGTTATTTATTATGTGCTTCACCCTCATAGAACGTAAGCTCCATGAGGGTAGGGATTTTTGTGTGTTCACCTCTATATTCTCAACTCTTGGAGTAGTACCTTGCACAGCAGTAGGCGTTTAATAAACATTTACGGAAGGAGGAACTAAGAGAAGGAGAGAAACAAGGAACGGAGGCTGGCGAAAAAGGACGCAGAGGAAAACGGGAAGAACGAAGTGGGGCGGAGTTAAGTAGGACGGCCCAGCCTCGCTGCGGGTCCAGTGAGCAGCCCTCAATTCCCAGACTACAACTCCCAGCAGGCCCCGGGAGCCAGGGCCGGCCGCCGCGACGCCGGCCCGACCATGCCTCAACCCACCAGGCTCCCGAAGTGCCTTGCGATGGCAGGCACCCGCGCAGCGCCAGCCGGGACTTGTGGTTCGAACTTCGCGGCGGGGGGGGGGGGCCGGGGGCGGGCGCAGGCCCCTCCCCCGTCACTTCCTGCCGGGCTGCGGGCGCCGGAGCGGCTCTTCAGCGTTTGCGCCGGCGGCCGCCGCGTCTGGCTCGGCTCCCCCCTTCCTCTGACCCCCGGCCCGGCGGCGCCCGCCTTCTCTGCGGCCACTCCGCCTCTTCCCTCCTGCCGTTCCCTTCCTCCTCTCCCTTCTTCCTTCCTCCTTCCCCTCCTCGCCGCCCCCGTCGCCGCCGCCCAGACCGCCGGCCGGGGGACGAGCTCGGGGCAGCAGCCAGGTGAGGCGGCCGGGCCTGGCGGGGCCCGCGCGGGCGCCGCGGCTACGGAGGGAGGCGGCGGGTGGGGCCTAGGCCTCGGCGGGCCCGCGCGCTTGGCTTCTTCCCCGGGCCTCTGTCCCGCCCGCGGGGCCTTCCTGGAGGAGGCGGGTCCTCCCGCGCCCCCCGCCTCGGGGCGCCCCGCGGCCTGGACCCAAGGCGCCCCAGCTCCTCCACCCCTTGCTGGGGCCAGAAACAGGTGCCACGCCGCCTTTCCCCATTCTTCGTCGCGCGCGGGGATGCCGAAGTTATTCCTGGGGCGGGGGGTGGTAGGGTCGGGGGGGAGCTCCCCGCTTCAAGTCCCTGAGCGTCTAAATCTCCCCAGCCAGATCCGGAGCATAGTGGTTACGAGCACAGCCCAGGTGTCCTGACACGGGTACAAATCCCAGCGCTACTCCTTTCAGCAAGTCACTTAAACTCTTTGTGTCTTGGTTGGAAAAGGGGCTAATGCGGTTCCTGCCTCGTAACGCTCGCTGTTAAGGTTCCGTGAAATGGGGCGTGTGAAGCGCTTATCAGAGTGCCAGACCCACAGCGTGTCCCAATAAACCGTCTGCATAATTTATTAGCGTGATATTAAGGTATAACTTAATGGGTAAAGTGGAAATAAGTTGACCTACCTAGGTTTTCCTTGAGGCAGAAAGCTTGAGCGTGCCCACCGCCTGCGCCGGGGCTTTGTTTTGGGTTGTTAACATCTGAAAGGGGCGTACGTTTAATTGGGACACTCTGTAAGCAGGCGGTCTGTAAAAGATGCTGTTATTTCCATCTCCTCCGCTGAGCCAACTACAAGATTTCATCAGTTCCTTCAGTGTGAGCATCCTCCGGCTTCTTGTCATTTCATTTCTGGGAAAGTTGCTGGCCGAAGCTTTCCTTGAGTTCAGGAACCCTTTCCGGAGCATTTGCTCGGTGTCAGGCCCTGGAGGGGGCGGTGTGTGAAGCTGGAAAAAAATATGTCTGTCTTTTCTTGCGCTGCATCTCTAACTTCTAACTCTTTTTTCACTGCAGCTTTGCTTTTATTCCCTCCGTCCCTGTTGGCCGACTTTCCTTTTAAGCCCTTGCCCCATCTCCGTGTCGCAGTATTGCTTGTGTGGAAGTTTTCTTCTGTTCCTGCGAAGATATGTGCTTCAGTCTGTTCTGCCTCTGTTCTCTGGCTGTGGGGACGTTTTTAAGGTCACTCTTCCCTTCTGCTTGTAGCTTTAATTGTTTAGAGGGTGGTGGAAAGAGAGTTAATCGGGCTTTTTGATTGATTTTGGCCTTTCAGGAGTCTGTGTGCTTACCAAATATAAATTACATTGCCGCTTGTTGAAGTAAAAACTAAAAATACAGTTGGATTGTAGAGGGAGCAGTTTATGTCCTTCTGGTGACAGGTGGGATTTTTAAACCAGCAACTTTAAAGATACCGAGTTTGTTTTAATTCTTTATGTAGTTGCAATGTGTACCTTTCATTAAAGGAAATGTAACTCATAGTGGTTCAAATTTACAAAAAAGCAGAGAGTGTGTGTTTGCTCTACTGAATGATCTCCTGTATCATAGGATTGTTTTAGGTAATAAATTTCCTTACTGAATTCAAAATTGTTTTGATTTACACCTGTCTCTTAATAACATGTGATGCAAAGTGGCCTCTCTGACGTTGACATTTTCCTGTAATTTTCTGACAGAGTCATTTCTGGTGTAAAATATTTGTTTGGATGACTCTTTAAAAACACCTAAGAAACAGCTGTACCAGAGTGCCTGGGTGGCTCAGTCAGCTAAGCATCGGACCCTTGATTTCAGCTCAGGTCTTGATCTCAGCGTTGTAAATCCAAGACCCACGACTGGCTCTGTGCTGGACATGAAGCCTACCTAAAAGAGAGAGAGAGAGAGAGAAAGAGAGGGAAAGGAAGGAAGGAAGCAAGAAAAAAAAAAGAGAAAGAAAGAGAAATCTGTGCAACAAGCATGCCTCTGCCACATCTGAATTGTAGTTTTGGGAAAATGGTATTTTAATATTTCAGTTGATAACTTTTTTTATGTTTATTTTATTTTTGAGAGAGAGAGCCAGAGTTCTGGGGTGGGGGGTGGGGGGGCGGAGGAGAGGGAGGGGCAGAGAGGTAGAGAGAGAGGGAGACACAGAATCCAAAGCAGGCTCCAGGGTCCAAGCTGTCAGCACAGAGCCCGATGCGGGGCTCAAACCCGTGAACTGTGAGATCATGACCTGAGCTGAAGTCGGACGCTGAACCGACTGAGCCACCCAGGCGCCCCATAACTTTTTTTAAACAACTTTTTATTACGGAAAACATGAAAAAGTTGGATAACTATAGAGAATCCCCATGTATTGGTCACTTAGCTTTGACAATAATTAACTTGTAGCCAAGGTCATATTGTTTCAAGTAGTACCTCCTCCCCCAAAGTAGGTTATTTTGAAAGAAATCCTAAACATCATATAATTTTACCAGATTGCCCCAGACTGTTAATCTGTCACAAAATTTACTTTTAGTGAAATCCTAGTTCTCATTTTGTTTATTGGACTTGTCATCTTTGTTTATACATGATTATCATACAGCAGAAAAAGAATGAGCTGCCACATTAGCTCTTGGTTCAGTGCTTTTCCCACTCAAAGTCATGTCCAAAATGTTGCCTTGCTTCTTTGTGTACAAAAGCAACAGTTCTTGAGCTATTAATGGCTATAATTGAAAAGCCATTTTCGTTTTCGTGGAGACCTGTTAAACCACTTCTAATGGAGAATAACTTTGTGTCATAGTTAAACTATAGTTAATAATTCATAATGAAACTTTCAAAGTTTCTTTACGGTGGTATAAATATGCTGCTGTCACCTCAGGTTAAGAATTAAGCAAAGGGTATTTGCTTTCCAAATTCTGTTGTAGAATTATTTTTAGTAAGTATGAATGAATTTCACAGCATAGATGCTCATGTTTTTTCTTTCCTGTCTGAAAAGAGATTTTTTTCCTAGAATGGAGGTTGACAGGAATATTGCGTAAGTAAGGAATCATTACTTAATTTTCAAGTTTCTGGTCATGGACACTTCACAGTTTTTAGACCTGTAACGTAATTTCAATTGTGTATGTTTACTTTTGAGCTTGATCAGGTGTAGTGAAAATGGATGTTAGGTTTTACTTGTTACAATCTGAGAGATGGAGAGGGATATGAATAGCTCTTAAAATTAACTTAGGAAAAAATAATTTGGTATCTAAGAAAGGGCACAAAACGTACTTTATTTAAAAAAAAAAAATGCTTAGTGCTTCCCAGGAGGCTTAAAGTAAAACTTTTAAGTATTTGGAATTGTTACCATAAATACAGTTTGTTCAGACTTAAATTGCTCTCTTTTAAGATTCAGCCAGAAAACCCATTTATATACAGATTATTTTAAGTTTGGAAATGAGCATGACTCATAGAACTTCCCCCCCCTCATCTCTGAAGTCTAACCCATTAACATTCTGAGTGTAATCTTCAAACGGTGGCCTATACTGTGCTGCTGTATCCAGCCTCCCCTCAGTAAGACAACGAAGATACTTACTATAGGAGTCCAAGCGGGTCTCCGCTTACTGAGCAACTTTCTCTTGCTCTTAGGGGATGGAGTGAAAGTGAAATTCACCAGCATAAAAATGAAACTTTCATGAAAAAGACATCTTTTTGTTGGATGTCATAAGTCAGTTCCAGGGACCTTGTTTTTATGATCCTGCAAACTGGATCATCTTATTTGCTGTTACACTTAGTGACACAGACGTGTTCGGTTTGTGGAAATGTGAATTCTTCCCCCTCAAACAAGAGCTTTTGGCGTTGCTTTCTTTCTCTCGGAATGGGATTCTGGGGCCTTCAGAAGTGTTTAAAGAAGTTTATGACAGATTTTGTTTCACACCAGACCTTTTGCGTCACACTAAACCTATAAAACCTTGTTTTAAATTTTCAACTTTTGGTGACAGAGACCTTTGTGGCTAAAATGCTTCTGGTGTAATTTTCTAAATGAGCTTTTCCTTAAATAAAACCTCATTTAAAAAAATCAAGGCTTAACATTTATGCTGTTTCAAAAAGTATAATTTACAAGTTAGAGATTGAACTAGAAGACATGTTATTCACTATCCTTATTTTTCCCCAACATTCTATTATGAACATTTTCAAACCTGTAACAACATTTAAAGAATTGTAGCGTGCACCTCCGTATCTACCATCTGCTTTCTGCTATTGACATTTTACTATACTTGTTTTATCACGTCTCTTTGAATTCATTAATTCATTTTATTTTTCTTTTTTAAAAGTTTTTGTTTTTGAATTTTTTTAAGTTTTATTTGTTTAAGTAATCTCTGCACCCTGCGTGGGGCTCAAACTCATGACCCCGAGAACAAGAGTTACATGCTCTTCTGACTCAGCCAGCCAAGTGCCCCCCATTTTATTTTTCAGTACATTTCTTTTTTTTTTTTTAATTCATTTTTGAGAGAGAGTGAGCAGGGGAGGGGCAGAGACCGAGGGAGAGAGAGAATCCTAAGCAGGCTTCGTGCCGTCAGCAGAGCCTGACATGACATGGGGCTCAATCTTAAGACCGTGAGATCTTGACCTGAGCTGGAATCCAGAGTGTGGATGCTTTGCTGACTGAGCCACCCAGGTGCCCCCACCACAGTTAATTTTACATCGAGGCAGCTCTATAAGGTGTTCCTAGGACTTTAAAAGCTTTGTTGATATTTGTTTCCAATTTTGCTTTGACTCTAGAACTTTTTGCTTTCTTGAAGAAATGTTTAATGAATTTTTGCACCAATGTGTGCTTATCTATAAATCAAGTGTTACAAAGTTTGAATAATGTTGGCCAGATCCTTTGTTCTCACCTGCTAAAGAGAGAATAGGATTACAAATATATAGCTGTGTTAATTGTAACAAATGCCAATAGATGGATGACTTGGATATCTGTTGCTCTAAACTAGAAAATCTTACCAAAGGAAATTATTTATTATTAAACGGTAAAGTGGGGGAAATAACTGCAAAGAGCTTAATTTTTAAAATATTTACATTCCCATAGTAGTGAATAAGGTTGATGTAAAAGTAATTTATGTCACTGGATAAGAGAAGGTAGACACAAATTCTCCACAAACTTTATTATAGTTTCTGGAATTACACATGTGCATTTATTTGTCAAAGGAGTATATTCAGGGGGTTCCTCCAAAGTAAGTATATTTACTGAAAGCAAAAGTGGGAAAATCTATCGAAGAAAGTACTTGCTTTCGATTAAAAATTAGTCTTCTAAATATTAAATTTGTAGCCCATCTGCTTCTGTTTAATCTGGAATCTAATTTGGGGGAGAAGTGTGATGATTTTGTGAGTTTATAACAGTAATGGAACCAAACTAGGCTATTTTTTTATAATGTAATACAGAGGTCATAATTGTTCTAGAAGATTTTTGTTATGTCTACCAGACTACAAAGTCTAAAAAAAATGTACTTAAGTGCCCTGGGGTCTTTGCCTTAAATGAAAATGATTGTTCATTAGATTGTCTCTATATTTGATGTAGCTTTAGAACTGGTTGCCCAGTGAGTGGGTTGATTTTAGTCAGCATGTTCTCTGTTCCCATTTAAAATGGTTTTTACAAGTGGTGTGTAGCTATAAGCTTATATTTATAGATGTTTATGTGGCTGAGGACAGGATTAGTAAATTTGCTGGATAATAATACTTGCTACTATTTATTGAGCTCTTAACCATGTGCTAGGTAGGTTAGGATTACAGGATGAGGGTTACTTGATGCAGGAAAGGAATCTGAAGGGTCAGATTGAATTTATCTAATAATATAAAAAGCTGCTGTTCATCAGGCTCTTCCTTTGTGCTAAGAGTTGAAGTAGACGCTTTATGTTATATTTCTGATACTCGAAAACGTCTTTGCAGATGTAGGTTCATAGTGGCTGAGGATACTGAGGCCTGTCTAGGAGGCCAAGTAACTGTAGTGGGGTCCTGAGCTCTATCCATTGAACCATCCTTCGTCTCTAATTATGCTCAGGTGCTTTTTGTTTAGGGTAATTTTTTCTGTGTGTCACCAGTGCTTTACCATAGGTAGGATGATTTTTGTTTACCAGAATATCAGACCAATTTGAAAAAAAAGTCTGTATCAGTAATACCCAATTTTTAAAATGAACCCTATGCATCATTCCCTTGAAATAGTTTGAAGACTTACAGTTTCCTGGTTTGCTGTGATGGATTGATACAGTCAAACTAAAACTTTTAAGGTGATTCAGAGTTTGTGGAGTTGGGGGAACTACTTAGAAGTAAACGGGGAGAAGGAGGTTTCATGAACCTGTAGGAGGCTCTCCCCTAAATTATTGCTATAATCATTCATGAAGTTTGCTAAAAATGATTTATGAGCTGTAAATAAGGTTGTTGTTAAGAAAATCAGTTTCTTTATTTTTTTTTTTTTTCATGTTTGTTTATTTTGAGAGAGAGAGAGAGAGAGCAGGGGAGGGTCAGAGAGGGAGAGAGAATCCCATGCAAGCTGTATGGGGTTCCATCTCATAAACTGAATTGTGAGATCATGACCTGAGCCAAAATGAAGAGTTCGGATGCTTAACAGACTGAGCCACTCAGGCACCCTGAACGTGATTGTCTTTAAAATTACAATATTCTACTTTATTGGATATGAGTTAACTAAACTTCCAGTTAACTTTATAGGGCCAGGTGGCTGTTGCCCTCTTTGCCTCCTAGCCATTTCTAACATCCATTTCCTCACTGATGGTATTGGGAATATTTCATGTAACTTTCTGTTTGGTATTGAACTGCCTCCCGAACAGTTTCTTTTTTATTTTCTTTGAATTGCTGATCTCCTTGAATAGGAAGCCTGTTTGGTTCTCCACCCTGGCGGTAGTCCTCTCTTAGGGTTAGTTTTAAAAGGCTACATCAGTGAAATGAAACCTGTTGTTTGGATTTGGGGTTTTCATGAGTTGGTGTGTGAGTTTCCATTGTGTGTTTTAACCTCAACTGAGGTGACCGTGTAGTCTGTAATGACATACGTGTGTCTCATTAATCATGAAAAGGTGTTGGAAATGGGTCTTCTCTGGGGATGAAGTGAGCACATGCTCCTTCTTAAATTGTCTATGTCGGCTCCCCTCAGGCACAAGCTTTTTGATTTAACTAGATCTTGTCTGATTTTCTCACAGTTTTACTTTTTGAAGTCCGTGCTTTCTATAGATTAAAATTAACTGAGGCATGAATTTTCTACTCTTGCAGATTCCACCCTGATACAAACAGGGCCATTGTCTGCTGATGGCATTGTGATTTCGTACAGAATGCTAGGCAGTCCTTTCCTCGGTCAGAAAGAAGATAATTTATATGTAGTGATAAGTCTGATTATGCCTGGAGGCTTATGTTCTTTGTTGCACAATTTAACCAACTTGCTCATTGAAGCTCTGTGACCCTTCACCTAGATGACAAATAGAGTTAGGTAAATAGTTTCCTTTTGGTTTGTAGTATAGTGAACCTTTACAGTCTGGAACATTCAGAGTATGACTACTGGGTACTGATTTTCCTGTTAACAGACTTTACCTGTTTAAGCACCAAACATAAAAAAAGAATAAATTTTTTTGGAGGGAGGGATAAAGTTCTTTCTAATTTTGCTTTTTTTTTTTTTCTTAATTTTTTTTCTTTTTTAAATGTTTTATTTGGAGAGAGAGTGCATGTGCTCGAGAGAGAGAGTGGGGGAAGGGCAGAGAAAGAGGGGGATAGGGGACTCGAAGTGGCACAGAGCCCAGTGTGGGGCTTGATCTCACAGTTGAGAGATCATGACCTGAGCCAAAGTTGGATGCCTAACCCACTGAGCCACCCAGGTGCCCCAATAATGTGTTTTGACTGTGACTTAACATCATTTTATAATATCAGTTGCAGTGTACCCTAAGAAAGTGATGTTTAACAGCTAACCCTGGCATGGAATATCATACTTTACAAGCATTTCACCTACATTACCAGTTAATCCACCCGAGAAGTACACAGTTATTATTTTACTATCATATGAAATTGGTGGTGGTAACCCCATTTAATATATTAAAAGGTTGAAGCCTCTTGCCCTATTAAATGAAGCATTTATCATCCAACTGAGCACCAGAGTTGGGACCCAAACTCAGATTTCCAGCCAGGAGTTTCCTTCCACCATACCAAACAACACTGTGCTTAGCTGGTTTGCCCTTATCCTAAATCAGCATTTTGCAGCTAAGGGGTCTTTGTGTTCTTATGTATCTTCTTTAGTTATGATGTGATGTGTGATCATAAATGATTTGTTACTACAAGTTAAAATGCCACTGTGAATTCTTAATTTAAGTTTGTGTTAGGTTCAAGGTTGTTCCTGTACAAATGTGAATTCCACAAGGACAGGGACTGTATCTTATTTGTGCACCCCTTTCTCCCCAGTGCCTAGGATACTGCCTGCAAATAGGTGTTCAGTAATTGTTGAATGAATAAAGCAATGAATGTAATTCACTGTTTTGCATTCTAGTGTGTGTGCTTGAGTGGGAAAGAAAGAGATTTGGGCTTTACCCCCCAGTCTGTCTTCTCTACCACTGCTTAGAGAGAGTAAGTGCTGTGTAGATACACTGGAAACAATCATGACGGCTTGGGATTATCGTTTGAAAATGGTTGAGGGATTTAAAAAACTGAGTTTGCTCACAGGAGTGTGAATGTGTATGAGTGTCAGCTATCCTTGTATTGTGTAAATATGTCTGAAATCCAAATGGTTGCACGTGCTATATTTCTCTCCCCTCCTCCTTTTTTCTTTGTTGTAAAGTTGTTGGTGATTGTTTCTTACTGTTGTCATGATGTCTGATTCTAGCAGCTCCCTTTTTCCAGTCTTATTTATTTATTTCATTCTAATTTTTTTTTAAATTTTTTTAACGTTTATTTATTTTTGAGACAGAGAGAGACAGAGCATGAACGGGAGGGTCAGAGAAAGGGAGACACAGAATCCGAAACAGGCTCCAGGCTCTGAGCTGTCAGCACAGAGCCCGACGTGGGGCTCAAACTCACGGACCGCGAGATCATGACCTGAGCCGAAGTCGGACGCTTAACCGACTGAGCCACCCAGGGGCCCCTCATTCTAATTTTTTAAATTTCTGGGTTGGGCTAGAAAACTTAGATACCCAAACCTAACCGTAATGGTTCAGCACAGATAGGCTTGAACTAAGGCAAAGGCCCCAGGAGTAAAAGGCATGAGCTCTCCAGGGTGGTCTTAGCTATCTCTTTGGGCTGCTCAGAGGCCTTTTTCAGTTTCCACTAATGCTAGTCTTGTGAATGGGTGAGATTATGGAGCAACAGGATTCTAGATTGTTAAATTGTTAGCATAGTATACTATTTACAGAAGGAACTTTAATTGTTAAAATACTGTAAAACAAAGGAGAATTTATTTTATTTCTGAAATTTTGGACAGTGAACAGCTATTTCCATCCTCTGTTAAGCCCCAATAGCAGTGAGGAATTGAAATGAATGAAATTACTTGATGTTGTAAAAATGCAAAAGGCATCTCAAGGTAAGGAGTTTTCTTTGTTACTGACTGCAACCCGGGTTTGAGCTGCGTATGTCCATTTATATGAGGATTTTTTTGAAAATACAATACAGTATTGTATATGTATTTTCTCTTTATGATTTTATTAATATTTTCTTTTCTCTAGCTTGATTGGAAGAATACTGTATAGAATACATATAACATACAAAGTATGTGTTACTCAACTGTTTATGTTGTCGGTAAGGCTTCTGGTCAACAGTTAGGCTATTAGTGAGTAAGTCTTCGGGGAGTGAAAAGTTAAAGCCTGAATTTTCCACTCTGTGGGGTGGGGCATCGGCACTCCTAACCCTCTTGTTGTTCAAGGGACACCTGTACTACCCTTTAAAAAGGAAGATACCTGTAGCTAAATCAGACCTGAGAGTTTGAGACTTAAACTCTTATGTCTCCTGAAATCCAGTTCTAAAGAACGATTATGGTTTGGATTTACTAGAGGTAATGTGCTTTTTTGTATTGTGCAGTTTAACATAAGAATATTTGTGTACAAAGTGCCTTTTTGTAAAGTTTCCCATGCAATTGTATTTGCATCATCAAGCATATGGTAATATTTATAACAGAATATTTAGCCAGTAGTTTAAAAAAATCCATAAGTTTAAAAATCAGGCTTGTGTGATCAGACAGTATATGATGTCCAGTTTCTTTCTTTAAAATTAGTTTCGAGGTATTCACAGCTCTCTCGTGGTCATGTCTCCACAAAGTACTCTTTACCCAGTTGGCAGTTGTATCTTTCCTGAATTCTGCAGTGTGCTGCTTTAAGCCATGACATCATGCTTTCAGACACTTCCCTACTTGTAAATTTTAGGTTTCCCCAAAACTTGAATAGTATATATCTTCATTTTCAGAAATGATCTACTCTAATAAATTATTATTGTTTCTTATTTTCTAGGAGTTTCCTAACCACATAACCTCTCAGAACTGAACCAAAACAACATTATTCCTGGAGCACCTCTTTTTAAGGTACACGTAATTTGGTGCTATAATTTCAGGCCTGTTCATAATCTAATATTTTTTGAACTCTTGAATGACTTGTGTGGAAAATGACTTTTACTTCTGGCTGTAATATTTAGAGAAACAGAATAAATTGTATGCAGTTTGAATTCCTTCTCATTCTTGAGATTTAATTAGAAAGTAAATACAGGGAAGGTTGATGACTAGAGTGGAAAGCCCTTTAGCCTGTACTGCCATATACTTTAAATGTTGAGACATGAAAGTTGACCACCAAAACTGTCTTTTTTTTTTTTTTCTTTTTTTTGAGATTATTTATTTTGAGAGAGAGATAGAGTAAGCACACGCACGCCAGCAGGGAAGGGACAGAGAGAGATGGAGAGAGAGAGAACCCCAAGCAGGGTCTATGCTGTCAGCACAGAGCCCAGTGCAGGGCTAGAACTCACGAATCACGAGATCATGACCTGAGTCAAAGTTCAAGAGTCAGATGCTCAATTGACTGAGCTCTCCAGGTGCCCCTAAAGTTGTCATTAAACATAACTTGGTTGGTGAGCATCCTGATTATAGTGGCTTTTGTCGTTTGCCTTTCAGATTGTTAATGTAAAACTTGGTTTTCAAACTTGTGGAACTAATCCAACATTGTTTTCTGTCATGAGACAGGGTTATGAATCAAGTTCCATTTACCACTGGCTGCTTGTGATGATCTGGACCAAAAAGATTTTACAGTTTTATGTCGGGGCACTGTGAAATACACTGCACCTGTCATACTGCCTTTTGTTTTTAGCACTTTACCTCAGAGCTAAAAGCATATCATTATACCGTATCCCCGAAGTAGTGATTAGTGGACAAGTTAAACCCAGCTTTCTTTGGGAATGAGGAAATTGAAGCATAAGGAAATTAGAGAAGTTGTACCAGGCTCAGTGAATGGATTTACACTGCGCTTATTTAATGCTTTTCTTTTCAAAAAACTGAATAACTGTTACAATGCCTCAGGATTTTTTCATTGTTTCAGCTCTCAGATGGCTACAGCTAAAGCTTTGTCAAATATCCTACTACAAGGTGTCTGGGGAAACTGAGGCACCAGGCAGTGGATTGCCAAGAATTAGGTGGATAATTGCTATTTTGTTTGGGAGTAGAACTGAAAGCCACAACTCAGAAGTTTGATCTGATTTAACATTGTTGGTTGCTACTTAGCAGCAAGGCTGGTTTCTTAGAAACTGGGTCTTGACTCTGGTCTGTTTTGCATGAAGATGATGGTAAATGCAGTCGTGTTTCTAGGTAGTCGGCACATAGTTACAGAGTACAATTTCCCTTTTCTGAAAGGAAAAGCCAGTTAACTTTATATTAAACTAAGCCCCTTCTTATTTAAGAATAGGTCACACAGTACTACTCTTAAAAATCTCCAGCAAATCATGAATAGTTATTCATTTTGGTTGGTTTAAAACATTTTTGTATGTTTTTATAAGTTTAGATTTTAAAAAACACTTCCGTGTTTACAAGAAATAATGTGTTTGACTTTAGTAATTTTTAAGAATTCCTCCTAGGGAATGGGAGAGAGGAGGTTGATAAGGTTTCAAAGCTAGGAAAAAAGTAAGGTTTGCAGCTTATTGGGCTGTAGAGGTAAAGTTTTTTTCATCTTCGTATACAGTTTGGTGTGATGGTTTTTATAGGATGAACAATTGAGAATGAATTCTCTTTTAGGAAGTGTTTCTTTAAACGGACCACCCAGTGGTTACATTTGTGTGGAAGGAAAATCCTCCGCTTCCCACTTGGCACTGAGCCACGTTTGAGACAGGAGCCACATTCAGTCACTTGGATGCAAAGATCTTAACAGCCTGAGCTTCCAGGCATTATTTTTGGCTGATTTTATTGTTTTGCAAGTGATTATGCCTCCTTGGGGCTACTTGTCCTGTCTTTCTTTTGAGCACCAAGTACATAGTGGTCTGTTTTGTTTTTCCCTCTGTCTTAAGTAGTTGGGTCATATTTCTTTTAAAGAACCTTTTAATTATCGGGTAATTTGATATATGGGCCTGCTATGGGATATTATTTGCTTGATAATGCCGTTATCTTTTTAGAATTGATTATGTAGGAGTACAGCGATTGCTGTGTTTCTGTTTTTGCAGCTGCCTTGCCTACAGGTGTTTGGATGATGTTTGGAGTCCATGAATTGCTATTCTGGGAATCAGAGTGGGGATGGTGGGTGCTGGTAGGGGTGAAGATAGGGAGATAGGGTGAGTTTATTTGTAGAAAACATATGACTGCATTGCAATTTCTAAGGTGTGTCCACAGAGGATCTTGGAAATAACTGTTGAATTTAAAGGAATGATGTGGGCATTTTCGATGTATTTTAAGGCTATTGTACTACTCTTGTATTTGTGTACCCATGCTATGTAAGATTTGAGGGAGGACTTTGAAGGAAGAGGTATTTACTAAAATATTTGTGGCTATCGTAAAAGCTTGTCCAGAATTGGGATGACTTTTTCTTTTCCTTTTTTCTTTCACACACCTTGTTTGGAAACATCGCTTATGGCAAAGGGGAATGATGTGTTGAATACAAAAGTAAAGTCATATATTATGGTAGCTACAAATTGGATATTAAAAATGATGTTCTTCCATAATTGCTGAAGTAGTTGTTTCATATGACAACATTTAACAACCTGGTAGTTGAAAGTAAGACTAAGCACCCTTATAGATATTTCTGTAAACTATTTCTGGAAGGATCAGCCTTCTTGTGTATTAAACAGATCACTCATTGCATTCACTATGGCCTAGACTTGGTAAATCACTGCTGAGTGAGGAATTTGCATTTGTGCCTCATCACTTTTTAACACATTACTTGTAATCTCTTTCTTTCTTTATTTTGAAAGAGAGAGTGAGAGTGTGCCTGTGAGCAGGGGAGGCGCAGAGAGAAAACGAGAAAGAATCTCAAGCAGGATCTGCACTGTCAGCATAGAGCCCCATGTGGGGCTCGATCTCACGGTTGGTGAGATCACAGCCTGAGCCAAAAGCAAGAGTCAGATGCTCAGCCGACTGAGCCACCCAGGCACCCCACGTAGATATAATTTTTTAAAAATGCTTTTGTAGTATTCATGTGCCCATATTCCCCTTCCCTACTACCCATTAAAAAGTACTTGACACTTGTAAAAAGGAAGCTGCCAGCCAAAGTGAGACTCTTTGTTTTTATAAGAAGACTTTTGTATCACCAAGCCAAATTTGGGACTTGGGGGAGTTGGAATTAGGAGTCTTTTAAAAAAAGATGGTACCCCTAACTCTGCCCTATCACTCCTCTGTGTTATAGTGCTGATTATTTGTGCTAGATAAATATAAGGATTTGAGAATAAGATGAACATATTATCCTGAGTTGGTGTCTAAAGCTCTTCAAATAAGAGAAACCAGGAGATTAAAGGCCCTCATCTGTGCTGGAGGCAGGGAAAGAGCAACACAACACAGGCTTAACAGTTAAAGGTGTTTCCAGAGCTGGGGGAAACTGAAGTCTTTGTGTTTTCAATTTTCAACCTAATTTTACTGTGTGTAAAATATTGTTCTTTTATAAGAAGACTAACAAATCATTTTAATCTCTTTTGAGTCCCTAATGTGTCTGGTGGAAAGTAATCCTTAAAGATAGGCTCAAAAGAAAAGACAAGTTTTCATTTAAGGTTTTAATCTTCGGGACAGAGTACTGAACAGCAACAGATTCTACATTTATACAGAAGTAGTATCTCCAGAATTCCATGATTCCACTAAATGCTGCTGTGAACCGTATAATTAGCAGTAGTGAAAAGCTTTATTTGTTCAAATTATGTGGGTAAATAGTATATTTTACCCTATTTGTAAACTACGTTAGCTGCCTGGCTTCTCTTTGGGAGAGGAACATCTGTTTGGGTAAAATATTAGCCTCAAAAATTTTTTTAGAGCCTTTTGAAATGAAAAGGAGATTTTCTTTTCCTAAAAATATAAGCTGTTTATTAAATTAGTAATATTTTATGTTGTTGGTTGGTATATGTATACTCAAAATAGCATCCCTGGTCCCTCTATCCACTAGATCCCAGTAGGTCATCCCATCCTCCAGTTGTGACAAACAATATCTCCAGACATTGTAAGATGTCTTTGGGGACGAAAATTGTCACCTCTTTAGAACCACTGCATTAGCTTCTCTTTTCAGGCTTAAAGACACATAGAAGTGTTCATGTGCTA
Source organism: Herpailurus yagouaroundi (assembly GCF_014898765.1). NCBI lineage: Eukaryota > Metazoa > Chordata > Mammalia > Carnivora > Felidae > Herpailurus > Herpailurus yagouaroundi. Next base: position 534,554 of record NW_024412463.1, on the reverse strand, counting down.
ATGAGTACTGTTTGTTGAATTTTACTATTGGTCATGGTGGAAATTAAAAATTTGTAAATTACTAGGGTTTTAGGAAATTTCTATTTGCTGTTTTGAACTACTTGTTTCAACCAGTTGTTATAAAGATACAATGCCAGGTGAAGATGAGGTTCACATTTTGGGGGCAGTCTTAATTAAAGGCCATTTGTTCCCTTTTTCAACTTCTAGAAAATCTGTGTATTTATGTCTGTGACTGGAGATGCTGGTTGTGGGCCTGCTGTAGACAGCATTAGCCAAAACAGATCCCCTGGGGCCCTACCCTTTCTAAATTTAGTTCATTCATTCAGTCTCCTCCTCTGAGAGCCACCCAGGGCAGGGTTGGGCTGCTGCTTATGGGATGCAGGTAGGCTCTGGAGCAGACGCTTTGCTTTGGACTTTTTTTTTTGACCTGTAACCAGCGGTTGGTGTTGTGCAGTTGTGATGATTTGGGGAAGGGGTGGGGGGAAATGCCATTGAGGCAAAGTGTAGAAAGAGGGAGTGCAGGTGGGTGGGGGGGGGCATTGAGAGAGAAATATTTCTATTTTGACAGCTGAAGGAAATCAGAACAATGACACAAGGTCCTAGCTAATTTTTGGGTGGTTCTGGACTTGTTTCTTGACATTGGCCACTTGCCTGCCAGAACGGGTATCTAGTCTTCAGTGGACCTCGTCTGTCACTTTGTTCTGACTCCAAAAGTAAAACAAAGGAATAGCTGCAGCATGGGGGATTTTGGTGAACAAGGTGGTGCTTAGGTCTGTATATCCAAAGTCATGTTTCAGCTGAGGTATTTGGGTTGTTGTTTTTAGTTTTGCAGCTCTTTTTGCTCTCAGCAAGAGAGAATGTGCCAGAACTTCTCAAGTAACTTAATTGTGGTCCCTCATCTCTTTCTAAAGATCCAGCTTTAATTAAAAATCATCTTGAGTCTGTTAAAAAAATTAAAGTAACACTCTATAATAGAACTTTTGATTTATTTGTGTGCTGGTTCCTGTTTTGATTGCCTTTTTCTACTCTTTGTTGCTACTGGTTATTTTTGAGTACTTTTGACTTGCTTAAACATTTTCAGCTTTTTGAAGGATGGCCATGAACGTAAGCAGAGCTGCCCTTATTTTTGACTTAGGAGGAAATTTAAATGTAATAGAAGTAATGCGTTTGGAACTTATAAGATGAAGTAAGCCATCTCCTCTGCTTCCTGGGTCCCACTGCCCAGCCACACCGATGAAATGGCCAGTCTGAAATCTGTTCCTCTCTTCTTCCTCTTTGCCACTTTTGCTTTTAATAGTACAAAGGCTATAGAATGTTCTTTACTATTCAGATGATTTCTCAGGATCTTGCGTATTAATGTAGATGCAACAGTTTTGTTTGTGGTCTGTAACTAAATGAGACCATCTAGACAAACCTCGTAGGAAAAAAAATAGATCTTTTGTCATCACGAGGAAAAAGCAGCAGCAAAAGTGAGAAACTCTTCTCTTTCTTCAGTGAGCTTAAAGGAAAACTGTAAGGGTACCAGTCAGCACATGGCCCTTCCATGGAAGCAGTGTTTACAAATTCCGCATTAAAGGGTCTTACGAACCCATTTTGCTTTCAGCTTCTTACAATTTTGAGGCCAGAAATCTTTACCATATCCTATATGGTATGGAAAGCCTCTCCGTATTTTTTAATTTGCCATTTTGAATATAAACTATAGTTCATAGCTCTTAATATTCAATAATGAATGTCATTTCACCCTACTGGATTCTCTTTATAAAATGAACACGCAGAGCATATGGGTATTGTAAGTCCTTTAAAAGCACTGTGAGAAAGTCACGAGGCCAGGAACCTCACTGTATATCAAGGAGAGAAACACTTCTAATACATCAACATAGCTACAGGCCTAACGGGACTAATTTCATTCTTGAGTAGGTGACACCAATTTTGACTGAATATTGGCGATTACATATCTCCTCTATAATTTACCTTTTTATTTTCTTTCCCTTACAACTTTTAGGTAGAACTTTAGACTTCATAGCACTGAATTAACCTGCACTGAAAGCTGTTTACCTGCAGTTGTTCACTTTTGTTGAAAGTGACCATGTCTCAAGTTCAAGTGCAAGTTCAGAACCCATCTGCTGCTCTCTCAGGGAGCCAAATACTGAACAAGAACCAGTCTCTTCTCTCACAGCCTTTGATGAGTATTCCTTCTACTGCTAGCTCTCTGCCCTCTGAAAATGCAGGTAGACCTATTCAAAACTCTGCTTTACCCTCTGCATCTATCACACCCACCAGTGCAGCTGCAGGTAAGCGTATGAATCCAAGTGTCTTCTTTTTCAAATGTTTTCTTAGCCTGTTTTCTGATCTGATAAGTAGACTGCAGATGTAGGGAACTCTCACATTACCTTCAAGAAGCAGAAGAAAGTATTAACATCCATGCTTCTTTTTTCCAGATATAAAACACTGGTTGTATATTGGGTTGATGGAGGCCTGAGTTGACAGTCCACTTCAAAGTGTAAGAAAGAGAATTGAAAAGTAAACTATAAAACCTAGTTGGTTATAAAGTGGTGTCTAGCAGAAAGAATTGAACAGTAAATACCACTCTGGATATTTGTTGTTTTATGGGAAAATTCTGCTTTAAAAATTATTTCCCAGAACTGACCACGAATTCTTGTATGTGTGAGCCTCCATTTTATATGCCTTTGAGATTACATCCCAGGCAAGGGGGCAGCCACATTTACTGGAAAGCCAGAGAGTATTGGCATTTGTTAGTTTTTATTTTGAACAAGTGAGTTTAAGTTGAGGTTCCAGAGGTAGTTCAGAAATCACAGTGAGGACCCATTAGAAATTGAACACTGAAGCAGAGAGTTTTAGAGAGGGAGTAAGTTCAGAAGCATTTAAATCTGCTTATTAAGAAAATAAAAAAGAACTAAATGTGCTTGTCGATGGGGTGCCTGGCCCGCTCAGTCAGTAGAGCACGTGACCCTTGATCTTGGTCATGAGTTCGAGCCCTGCATTGGGTGTAGAGATTACTTAAAAACAAAACTAAAAAAGGAAATAATAGCAAATAAATGTGCTCATCGTTGAGAAAAGACTTGAAACACCTGAAAAATAAACAGACCTGAAAACAAATGTTCTGCTTCCCAACCCTCCCCCAAAGTGGTAAAACCAATTAAATGGGGTGTCAGCATGGGTGTCTCCATACCAGAGTCACCTTCTAACACATCTCTCAACCCCTTGTGTTTGACAATTTCCCTTGCATTTCCTCTTTCATTTCTCATTTCCTTTACTTTATAAATCTGTTCTTAGAGTGTTGGCTCACCCCACTCTCAGCTGCATGGCATCTGTCACACTACCTCTAGACTTCCGTGGATTGGCTCACCGGGTAGCAGTCTTGACTGGTCATGATACCCTAAGAATTCAGTTTTCCCCAAATTTGCCGTCACAGACCATCTTAAAAGGAAATGTTATAGACTGTTTCAGTCCTCTGGGATTTACTGCCTTTTCTTCTAATGTGTTCTTATATCCACATCCTATTACTCCTGCCCACCACGGACATTTTATTTTACTTGTAGAATTCTCTGAAGTAGATAAGGTCTGAGGATGGCAGCCTCTGAGAGAAGACTAGGAATGAGACACTAGCTGTGTAGAAAGCGACAGTCATTGTTTGAGAGATGGTATTGGCATGTTGAGTTTTGCGAAATAACGAACAGGGTACAGCTGACAGCTGTTGTGGGAACCAGTGTGTCTGTGCTCAAAAGACCTCCTTGTTATTCCCTTGGTTGGTTATAATACCAGGGCTGCCTCTGATTTAAATCTTGCTTGCCTGCCATGGGTTAGTTATTCCCCTGCCTTCTGTTCTCTCTTTGGAAGACCTGCCCTCTCCTAGGTTACCTGGCTTCAGCTGGTCCGGAGAAGACCCCAGCTGTGTCTTCAGGCAGGTGCCCCCTTGTGGTTTGCAGTTGTGCGTCACTGCTGCTCTGAATCCTTAAGACCTTCCGTTTTCCCCTCTTTTTTCGTGTCCCTGGGAGAGCAGCAGTCCTATATACTGCTAGTTGACTTCATTGCTCTTACGTTATTTTTCAGTTCCTTCTAGCATGGCACACCCCAAAGAGAAAACCCCAATGTGTCTTGTGAATGAGTTAGCCCGTTTCAACAAGATTCAGCCTGAGTATAAGCTTTTGCGTGAGCAAGGTCCAGCTCACTGTAAGGTAAATATTGTGCTTGTGCATTTATAACCCACCAGGAATGTTTTCTGTTTTTTATACTGCTCCACATGGTGCTGTGGTTCAGAATACATATTTTCAAACCACTGAGGCTGTCTTCAGGAGATGCCAAAGTATAGATTTTTGGCAAGTCGCTTCTCTTGACCCTTGCAGAATGGGTCAAAGAAAAGATATGCTTCTTTTTGGGAACTCCAGTTAGCATGTGGTTGTGTTTAGGATTCTGAGTAGAGACCATTCCCAAGCCCCTGTGAATGATTTCCCGTGAATTTTCCAGGCTCTGGGTCTCCTGGCTGCAGCCTGCCTCTGGCTCCTTTCCTGCTTGTTTTCACGTGTACCTTAGGCTGGGCCGGGATAGGAGGGGAACAGGAAATCCGTTTTCCCACTTGTTAGCCATTCAGGTAAAAGGTTTGAAAATGAGAGGTAGAAATTAGTCTCCAAGTGAGTCAGTCCTTTGGACTGTCTCTGACTTCACTGATCCTTGTCCTTCCCCTTATCTTAGAGAATGGAAGACTGTAACTTAAATTTTTTACTATTTGCTATTTGGGAATTCAGTCTTTGAAGCTTGTTTGATAATGTAAATCTTGGAACTTAAATGTGTGCGTATCTGGCTTTATCTTTGCAGCTGCAGTATGAGAGAGGGTGTGGTATGAGAGAAGGAATCCGGCCTCCTATTTCTGATCCTAGCCTTGCAGTAAACATAATTAAGGATGAATTATTGGTCTCTTTATGCCTCATTTTTCTTGACGTGCAAACCTCAGGCCTTGAATGATATCAAGTTTCTCTTTTAATTTGACTAAAAGTAACATCAGCCACAATCCTAAATAGGTACCTTAGTGTGGTGAGGTGAGTCACCTTTGGTGTCAGGCAAATCTGGGTTTAAATCTCAGCTCCTTACTAACTATGTGACCTTGGGCAAGCTACTGCTGTTTTTTGAACCTCAGTTTCCTCATCTGTAAAATGGGGATAATACCTACCCAAATGGGTCTACTGTGACAATTAAACCAGAGAATATATGTTAAAGTGTGGAGCACAATGCCTGACAGTTAGTAGATGCTTGAGAGATGGTAGCTATTACTGTTATGCATTTCAGAAACACAAATTTCTACTCACATGAAGCTAGTTTTCACATTTTTCTAAAGCATAGTGATATTTGAAAGGTTTCTTTACTTTTGGAAGGCAATTAGTGATTTCCTATAACTTCTGTTTCTTCTACAGGATTTTTTTTGCAGACCTTAACTTTGGGATTCCCTTTTATTAACTGTTCTTGGTATTTTTTGAAATATGCACTTTCTCACCTAACCTTTAGTGGTGCGTTAGGTAATTTGGCTGTGTGTTCAATCTGTAACTGCACTTTTATTTACAAGTTGTTCAAAGACGAGAAGTTATTCCCTCCTCGGTGACTTACACTATTTATTTAAAAATCAGTGGTCTGATGTACTTTTAATTCTATTAAAACCAAGATTCTAACCTTGTTACCAACCCTCTACACAGAAAGGCAGCAGAGTGGCAACAACGCTGGCGGGGAAAGTCCTGGAGAAAGGCAAAACTGTTAATGGAATTAACCCTTTTTTGTTTTTTAGCTTTTTCCCTTTAAATGTCTTTCCACGAATGGATCATGAAAATGCCCCAGGGATGGCACAGCGTAGGCTTCTGCTGTCTGGCTGTTAGGCCAGCCAGGATTTTCAGTCCATGCTAGTGGTGCCTAAATGAGTAACCTTGTGAACTGCAGCAGAAATACAGGGACCCCTAGTGTTTCCACTGGGGTGAAGGATTCTTTAATTTTCCCCCTTTAGTGGAAGCTGTGTACTGAGGGAATCCTGAAGTTAAGACCTACAAGAAAAATCAGCTGTGAAGGCACATCGCGTCCATCCCTTTAGGCACCAAATTTAAGTGATCTGGACATGTTCAGAGGAGCACATTCACATTAAATTATTCACAGTAAATTATTTGCAAATGAAACAGTGATATCCAGTGATAAAGAAAAGCAGAAAAACAAAAGCTCCAGTTGGTTTTGCTAAATTCCTAAGTAGTGAGTCTCAAACTTTGCAGTGCGTCAGAATCACTAGGGGAGCTTATTAAAGAACACTTGCCTAGGGTCTCCGCTCTTGCTTCTCAGTCGAAGTCCCTGGACATGTATATTTTACTAAGCTTCCTAAGATAAGCACCAAAGTTAAAGAATCACTGTGCTATGATGGGTCATAGTTTTTGACAGAATATTCAGTTCTGATAGGATTAACATAACCTAATTTCAAGAACAGAGTGTGTATTTGGGTAACCTTTATACTTAAAAAGGAATAAAGAGGCTTGCCATTGTCAGCGTTTGCTGAGGGCAAAATCAGCTGTTTTGGATGCCTCCTTGAGTTCAGAAACGTTTCTAGATCTTTGCTTGCTACAGATTGGATTTTCTTCCCCAAATGGAGGCAGTGTCTGAATAGTATAGTCTTAGGAAAATAGAAGGCAACTTTTTAGAACCTGGCTCACATTCCCAAATTCATTCTAGTTTTTGTCCTGCTAGGGTTGTTTTCAGACGAGACCACAAACACGAGAACATCAAAACAAACGTCTTAATTTGCATGAGATACTACTTTGTGTCTAAATCAAGTTTGCTGAATTTCTTCCCTGAGAAGTAATTGGAAGACAACTTCTGTTTGGCTGACTTCCAAATTAGCATCTAATATTTTAATATAGGGGAAAACATTTTTTTTTAAATCTCTGTACTTACCTCCATTTTTCAAAGCATAGTTTTGTCATAGAGTGTTGCTCAGTGCCAGTCAATGAGGCATGTATCTTTTTGTGTTTATAAAAATAACAAAAAATGGGAGTGAGGGAGTAATTTGCCAAGGTAATGACCAGGCCTTTTAAACCATGACCATAAACAGTGTTCCAGGTCCAAGCGACATATTACAGTCAACCTCAGGTATCGTGAATTGAGAGCTCACAATTTTCATTTGTAGGTGTTTACAGTACAGCTAACACTTGGAGATCAGCACTGGGAAGCTGAAGGAACTAGTGTTAAAAAAGCCCAGCACACAGCTGCTGCCAAAGCTTTGGAAGGAACAAAATTTCCTAAACCCATAGTCCGCCCTTTTCGTAGCGAAGGAAGGAATCCAGGTATTATGCGTGGGCCAAGACAGGTTCCTTTCAGAAGTGTGTCTAGAGGTACCCATTTAGTATGTATATGCATTCTTTCATAACTAACTTACTGACTTTGCAAGCACGGTTTCTACACTACCAGTGGCAAACTCTTACCTTTTTAGAATCCTTAACCATACTCCAAAGCATTGGTTCCCAGTCTCTGGTCTCTTGACTCCTGAGGATCTGGAAAGAAGGTCCTGAGAGGTAGTGGTGTCACCAAACAATGGCTAAGATTGCAGAGAAGCCTAGTGAAAAAATTGCCAAGAATGTAGGCCTTAGCTGGAATCACTTCGACCCAGTGTGGAAATACCAATTGTAACATGTTGATCAGAAACGCAGATTGCCATTTACATGTCTCCTGATCATCAAAAAGGATGAGAAAATGACTTAAATATGTATTACTTAAATACTATTAGTAGATAACACCTCTTCAAACAAGGGACCGAAGGAGGGAGAAAACTAATAAAGAAGAGCTTCTGGTAAAAGCTTGGGGACCATTGACCTGTTGCTGTGGATGGAAGTGGCTGAGCCACGTTACCACCAGGCACACGAAGCCATCCCAGTCCCTTTGTATGTAGGAAGGAATCCGGGAGATTTCAGCCACACCTTCCTTGTTGCTTTTGATTTCTTTGTGGTATTTCAGATTCATTCTCCACTGCAGGTAAATTTTATGGGTCAGAACTGTTCTTGAGATGATTCAGGTTATGCTTAGTAAGAACCTGTATGAATCATATAAAAAATATAATTCTGAAAGTAAGAAGAGAGAGGCTGGTTATTTCTGTGACCTTTTGATTTTGCAAATCCAAAAATATTCTTATAAATTTGATTCATGCACTAAATTTAGTTGAACCAGTTCCTAGTACAGAATCAAGTCTTTTTTGTTGCTGTTGTTTTCTTCTACATACCTCCGAAAGAGGCATTTTAAAGTGGATTTTTGTGTGCATTTAAGTTGAACTTTGCCATTGCTAGTGTTGTTCTGTGTTTGATGTGAAAGTGTTGTTCTTAGATGTGATTTTGCGCTCACACTACTCTTTCCAGCCTGGTTTTTCTTTTAAATGTTTTTAAAGGTTTATGAATTGGATGAACTGAGAGAAAAGAAAAATTGGGAAACGAACAGTGTGTGTTTTCTACAGTTGATGATTGTGAGATAACCCAAATTATACTTGGCTCTTATTTATATGGAAACAGAACTCCTTTTCCTAACAAGTATGCTCACAGGTCAAATCCCATCGTAAATACTGAGATTGGAAATATCTGAATGTTTTGTGACCCTCATCTGACTTCTCCAGATAGAATTTACTTGCCTCCTCCTCCTTAATGCCACACCTTTCCTTATAGCACACCTCTTGTTGGTCCTCTGGGGGTAAGAATTGTGTCCCTTAGCACCGTGCTTTCCATCCAGTTACTGCTTAGTAAGTGCATTGTTCCATGAAGTAGTGTGCAATAAACATACTTCTAAGTGTAAGCCAATAACCCAGCGAGTCAGTACAACCAGAGTTATATCGGCTAAGGATTCCCAAACAGTAAAATGATTTGGACCGTCACATGGGATTTTTTTTTTTAATCGTGGAATTTGATGTGTATTGGAACTGATACCTAATAACTGGAATGAGTGACCTTCTCTGGTAATGTCTTATGCTAGTTGCTGCCCCTCTAATAGCTCTTACACTGTATTTTGTGCTGTTGACTGTGTATTAATATCTAGAAATCACAGCAGATTCTTGGATTTCCTGACCTGATGCCTAGCAGTGAAGTACTTAGATACTTTCCTGAAATGCATTATGAATCCAGTTAGTAGAAAGCATGCTATTCTTTCTGATTTTAGTAACTGTTATTCTCATGTCAGAAAATAACCAGTTCTCTGTGTTGCTTCTGTATTGCAGAAAGCATAACCCCTACTGTAGAGCTAAATGCACTGTGCATGAAACTTGGAAAAAAACCAATGTATAAGCCTGTCGACCCTTACTCTCGGATGCAGTCCACCTATAACTACAACATGAGAGGAGGTGCTTATCCCCCAAGGTATGTGCCTGTTTTACTTATTTATAGGGCAAGAGAGAACGGAGGAGGGGCAGAGAGAGGAGGAGAGAATCCCAAGCAGGCTCCACGCCTGGCACAGAGCCCAACACGGGGCTCCGTGTCACAACTGTGAGACCGTGACATGAGCTGAAACCAAGAGTTGGACGCTCATCCGACTGAGCCACCCAGGTGCTGCTGTTTGTTTTAAGTACAGGTGAAGATATATCTCATTTCTGACATGGAAGAAGAAAATCTGTAGACTGTGGAGCACACAAGGATTTGGTCATCTTCAGGCTTGTCAAATGCTGAAGTCATCTTAATCGTGGTGCCTTTGGAACTGTGTCTTGATGCCTGCTCCTTTACCTTCTGTCACTGGCAAGAGCCTGAGTGTGCTCCTCACTAGCAGTATGGCTGTGCCCTGAAACCATCTGGTTAAAGATCACCTTTCTAACTGCTTTTTGTAACTGAGTCATATTTGAGCGTGATTCCCACAAACACCAAGATTCTCAGCATTCATAGATTTGTTGATTATTGTTTATTGGGTACTTTTTGGCTTTGAATTTATGTGCTTGGTAACAGCTTTGGAGTACAGGTCCAGCAAAATACTAATCGAAACCCGAAACTATGTGTAAAAAGCCTCCTGTTGGGCAATCGTGAGACGTTAGCGGATAGGTTGATGATGGGAATGGAAGTCTTCCTTTCCCTGCCTGACTTGAATGGAGGCAAAGCCACTTAAAAAATGTAAGCTCTGGGGGCGCCTGGGTGGCTCATTCGGTTAAGCAGCCGACTCTTGATTCCAGCTCAGGTCATGATCTCACAGTCTGTGAGTTTCGAGCCCTGCATTGGGCTCTGCGCTGTCAGATTCTTGGGATTCTTCTCTCCCCCTCCCTCCACCCCTCCCCTGTTCGTTTTCTCTCTGTCTCTCTAAATAAACTTTAAAAAATGTAAGCTCTGACATGTAGAGGCCAGGTTCTGCCAGGCTGTAGGCTGTTGGGATTTCTAGAAATGAGGGTCCTTCCAAAAAAAATTTCTGTTAAAAAATTCTCAGGGGCACCTGGGTGGCTCATTCGGTTAGGCATTAGACTCTTGATTCTGGCTCAGCTCATAATCTCGTGGTTTGTGGGTTTGAGCCCCACACCGGGGTCTGCGCTGTGTGGAGCCTCCTTGGGAGTGTCTCTCTCTCTTTCCCTCTCTCTCAAAATAAATACATAAAGCATTAAAAAAAAAAAAATTCCCAGGCTTTTCTGGAGACAGGCAAGGGTGTCTCTCAGATATGAGAAAATAGAGCAAGTTTTCTACCTTAAGCCAAAGTCTAATTTTGTAAATTTGGGTTACATTATAAATTGAACTCATGTAGTCTATAAGGTGTTTTTGTGGAATGTAAGTTTGCTTGCTAGACAGTATTTGCCTATTCTGTGTGCCAGTTCTCATCCAGTGTAAGCTTGTGAAGTCTCTGGCTATACCGATGAGGAGTCATTATTGGCAAGCAGGTCCTGATGTGATTAGGACCCGTGATGAAGGAAAGACCTGGGATTTGCCAGGGAGCGTATGGGTGACTTACTGATCTGAGATTGTAATTCTGCTAAGACCCCCTTTTTACTTTCAGGTACTTTTACCCATTTCCAGTACCACCTTTACTTTATCAAGTTGAGCTTTCCGTGGGAGGACAGCAGTTCAGTGGGAAAGGAAAGACAAGACAGGCTGCAAAACACGATGCTGCTGCGAAAGCCTTGCGGACCCTGCAAAGCGAGCCCCCACCGGAGAGGCTGGAGGTGAGGCGGGTGGGCGAGCAGGTGAGTGGTAAAGGTGTCCTCTCCAGTGGCTTTTTCTGAGAAGCACTGAGAGCTGTCCGGAATTTTTGTGATTTGGCAGCTTGCATGATTTTGTACTCTATGGCCTTTTGGCCTTTCTTCCCCACCCCCCCCTTAAAAAAATGTCTTAGCAAGAAAGTCAGATGCCTGCTTTTTCACTCTATGGCATAGTTTTGAGTGAACATGGTAGAAAGATTGTGACTCAATTGAGTTGTGAAGCATATGCCTGGAGGAATTCTTTGGTGGTAAAGATTACTCTTGTCAGAACCTACTGCGGTTTATGGCACCAGCTTAGAGAATTTTCTGAAGCCGTTTTTGACCAGCTACTCTGACATATCAGAGTGCCGGTTATCTGTTGCTGCGTAATAAGCCATTACAAACTTTAGTGGCTTAACCACCTGTAGGCATTTATTTTGCTCACAAATCTGCCATTTAGGCAGGGCTTGGCACCCAGCTGGTCTCTCCCCTACACAGCTCTGGCTAAGGTGGCTCCACAGGGGCCAGAGGATCACTTCCAAGATGGCTCCCTCACAAGACTGGTAAGTTGATGCTGGCTGTCTGCTGAGACTGAAGCAGGGGCTGTGGTCCTGAGAGGACCTCAGTTCCTCTCTTAACTACCCTGTGCAGAGACTGCTGACCCACGGGATGGGATGGTGCCGGGTTCCAAGTATCCTAGAAGACAGGAAATGGAAGCAGCTTCCAGTTTTTAAGGCCTGGGCCCAGAAATCCCCCACAGCATTGCTTCTGCTGTATCTATAGGTCAAGCAGGCACAGAGCCCAGATTCAAAAGGAGGAGATACAGAAACTCACTTTTTTTTTTTTTTTAATTTTTTTTCAACGTTTATTTATTTTTGGGACAGAGAGAGACAGAGCATGAACGGGGGAGGGGCAGAGAGAGAGGGAGACACAGAATCGGAAACAGGCTCCAGGCTCCGAGCCATCAGCCCAGAGCCTGACGCGGGGCTCGAACTCACGGAGCGCGAGATCGTGACCTGGCTGAAGTCGGACGCTCAACCGACTGCGCCACCCAGGCGCCCCAGAAACTCACTTTTTATAATTAAGCAAAATTCACATAACATAAATTCACAGTTTTAACCAGTTTAAGCGTACGGCTCAGTTGTTTTTATTTGGTACATTGGCAGTGTTAGGTAAGAACCTCACTTCTGGATGAGAAGAGTGTCAGAGAATTTGGGGGCCAGGTTTTAAAAATCCCACAGTAAGAATAGGTTTTTAACTCCTTGTGGCTAAATGGGAATCGAGGTCTTAGGAAATCAATGACTGTTTTTCGTTATGGTGTGTTTGCCTTTTCCAGTGTAATCACACATTTTACAATAGAGATAATCTGTTTCCAGGGTCCACTGAGGACCAAATAGAAGAGACTGTCACTTAGAAGAGGGGATTTCATGAAGTTAAAGGGATAAGCTTCTCACTGGTGAGATTTGTTAGAAGCAGTAGGTAGTGTAATTTGAGTCATCTTGGAGGCTTTTCATTTTTTGACTTCGCCGCGGTGCTGATCTAATTGGAGTCAGATGGGCTGGTTGTTTCTCAGCTGCTTCTCGCCAGCAGTTGTTAAACGATTGCTGAGCCCTGGCATGTGGGTTGTCTGCTTCACAACCACTTGAGAAGTTTAAAAAAAATTCCTTGGTCCAACCCACACGATTTCTAATAGGAGTCTGTCTTTTGCCTTTTTTTTTTTTTTTTTTTTTAAGTGTGCTCTTGCAGTAGCTCTAAAGCTCGGTCAGGGTTTGGGAACCACAGGTCCTAAGTCCTAAGTATTATCGGTGCTTCCCCCTCAGGCAGCCACCCCACTTTGAATGCTGCCTGGAAGTACCCACCCTTTTGCTGAAAAGGGAAGGTACCTGATTGGTGTCCCCGGTCTGACCCCATTACCCTGGAGCAGCGAGGTTGGCTCTGGCCTGAGGGCAGGGGCTGGTGCAGATGCACTCTCCTGGGCTGGGTTCCACTGGCTCCTCTGCCGCCTGTATGGAGCTTTGCTGAGAGTAATGTTAAATCTCCTTGTGCCCCTGTTCTCGTTCGGTATGGTTTGAAGTAGAGACATTGCCCTTCAGAAAAGGCTCAAAGACTGGGCTCACCCAGTGCTTCAGAAACAAGAGTCATTGAGTCAGATGAGACTTGCTTTGAGATAATAAATGAAACACTTGGCCTCCCACCTCAACCAGGCCTCCTGATAGCTGGGTGGTAGGGCATAAAGAGACATTTTTAGAAGGGATCTTTAATTTTTTTCTTACAATGAATGTATGTAAACTATAAAAATTTTTAAATTAAAAAACAAAAATCGTTTATAGATTTGCTGCTTAATGGATGGGTGATCACTATTAACATTTTGGTGGGTGTCAGTGCATACGTAAGTAAATACGTGTACCTGTCTAATGACAAAAGTGGGAGGATATTGTATGGTAACCACTTTTTTTCACGGAACTGCTTATCATGAATCTGTTGTCATGCCATTTACTTCTAATTCCTTGGAGGACTCAAGTTCAACTTGCATCTAAATACTTTTTAATAGCTACAGTGTGTTTCATTGTGTAAACATACCAGTTTATATTTTCAACAGAGGCTTGGTTATTTAGATTGTTTGCAGTGTTCCCTTTTAGAAAATAGGTAGTGAGGAACGTTGTTGTAGTAAATCTTTGTGCATGTCTATGACTATTTTTATGAGCCCAGACATGGAAGTAAATATGCCACTTGCATGGCAGTAAATATGACCAAGTTCTCAGAAGCATGGTGCCACTAAGAAATCTGCCACCAGGGTGAGAGCAGCCTTTTTGCCTGTGGTCTGCCAGTACTGGAAATTGCAGGTTTTTTTAGAGTTTCTTTATCTTGAGAGAGAGGGAGAGAGAGGATCCCAAGCAGGCTCTGCACTGCCAGCATAGAGCCTGATATGGGACTCAGACTCATGAACTGTAAGATCATGACCTGAGCCAAAACCAATAGTCGGACGCTTAACCAACTGAAACACACAGGCACCCCAGAAATTACAATTTTAAACAAATTGTTGATTTTGCTTTTGAAAGTATGTAGAGCATGTGATTGTGTGATAGATCAATTTGTCTTCTCTAGAACATGGCCAATAAAAAGCCAGCAATTTATATCTATAAAGCAGGGGTTGTCTGGTTCCTTGACAACAGGCATCATGCTAGGCTTTGAGGAAAAATCTGCCCCTTCCATGTTGGGGCTTCATCGAACAGAGCTGACAGGTGTTAACATTAGAATCATCAAAGAGTGCAGCGAGTACTAAGGTAGAAAGTAGCAAGTATTAGAAGGGCATCAGATGTCTCATTTAGATTGGAGTAACGGCGATGCATTCAAGGAAGTTCTTTCTGAGGAAGCATCATTGAAGCAGAGACTAAAGATAAGCAAAAGAACAGCAGGAGCAGCTTGTGCAAAGGTCCAGCCTTGGAAAAATGCCTTTCTTTGGGGTGCCTGGGTGGCTCAGTAGGTTGGGCTTCCGACTTTGGCTCGGGTCATGATTTCATGGTTCACCAGTTCGGGCACTGACCGCATCGGGCTCTGTGCTGACAGTTCAGAGCCCGCAGCCTGCTTCAAATTCCGTGTCTCCCTCTTTCTCTCTGCCCCTCCATCACCTGTCTCTCTCTCTCAAAAATAAATAAAACATTAAAAAATTTTTTTAAAAATGCCTTTATTTTTTTTCCCTTTCCTTTCCTTTCTTTTTTTTTTTTTTTTTAAATCCAAGGCTGTGGTAATAAAGAATGACTTACTCAGTGTCTGAGCTGTTAGGAGCAAGATGGCCAGTAGCTACAGTATATGTAATAGACAAACAGAGCTGACCTAATGTTCACTAGTAGGGAAGTGGTTAAATAAACAGATACATTCGTGAGAGGGAGTCCCGAGTGTGGTAGGCTTGAAAGGAGGCCCCTAAGGTACTGAGAAGGAGGAGTCAAGAACCAGAGCTGTAATTTTGTAGATAGTGTGATCCTGTTTGTGTTTAATTAAAGTGCCAGCTGCGTGTGTATGTAGGTATGTGTATATCTGTGTGTGGTTGTGCGGTTTCTGTCTTGAAGATTGTATCAAGCTTTAAAAGTTTTCTCTTGGTGGTAGTGGTAGAAGGCCGACTTGAGAAAAAACATTATACTCTTTGAGGGCCTTTTTGGTACTACTTTTGTGAAAATAAATTAGCTCTTCTGGTCTTGTTGTTTTCACTTGGGCCAGGGACTATTTAGCTGGGGCTTAAACTGAAATTGATTTTCATTATTCTGTCAGGATCCATGGGACCCAGTTTTCATGTCTGAGCTTCTTTTTCAAGCCTTGTAAGGATTGATATTGCAGGACTCGTATTCTTTTCTGGGGATCTGACAAAGAACAAAGGGAAAACGATTTTTTTTTTTTAATATTTTCTTTAAATTTTTTTTTTTTTTAACGTTTATTTATTTTTGAGACAGAGAGAGACAAAGCATGAACGGGGGAGGGTCAGGGAGTGGGAGACACAGAATCTGAAACAGGCTCCAGGCTCTGAGCTGTCGGCACAGAGCCCGACGCGGGGCTCGAACTCACACGGACCATGAGATCATGACCTGAGCCGAAGTCGGCTGCTTAACTGACTGAGCCACCCAGGCGCCCCGAGATTTATTTTTTAAGATAGAATAAAACTCCTTCTGTATGTCAGTGATCATGTAGGTCCTTTGGACCCTTTTGTAAATCTTCACATTATGGAATCTAAATTTTCCTTTGTCTTGAAACATTTTGCTGTTTGTTTGTCATCCATTCCTAAATACACTAAGCAAGACTGAAATAAAAGGAGATGGAATTATGGTGACTCCCCAGGTGGATGATACAGTCGTGAAATAACTCACTACTGCCCCAGCCTTTGCTGTGCTTAATGCATTGCCTGGCACGCCGCCTCCTTCTTTCAGGAAGATGCAGAAGACAGGGGACACCGTCTTTTCCCTCTGCTGTTAGCTTTCTTTGAACTCAGGTGAGAATTTAGAACTTTTCTTTGTGTGCCTCTAATGGCCAAAAGAAGACCGTTGGCAGAGGAAGACCTGCCCACTCTTAGATGAGTGAGAAGGTGAACATGGAGGGGCAAGCAGGGCCCGGGACTCAGCGATGGCTGTGGGATTGAGAGTTTCGGCGAATCTCAGCCTGCTGGTCTTCACGTGGGATCGATGGTAGGTTAGCTTCCCCAGACTCAGGAATCGGCAAGTGAACAGTATGTTTCTCTGGGGTCTGAAAAGGAAATGTGTACACTCTTCTGGCCATTCTACAGGAAAGGCTTCATCACACAGTGTTTTATGACAAGAACCTGGAACATCCTTTTTGATGTTTTAAAAAAGTATATGTGACAACATTTCTTTCATTTTTGTGTGTGATGTTTGGCCACCAGAATTTATTTTTTACCACCTACTGTTCACAAAATAAGTGGGCAAATGCAGAAGGAGGTATGTGTGCAAAGGTGATTGGGAGGATACAGATGATAAAACAATGAAAAAAACTCATTAGATCCTTTTTTGGGGGGGTTTATAAATCTAAAAATGAAAGCATGTTGGTAGTTATGGAGCAAAGAAGATGGCTGTCCTCCAATAAAATTGTGTCAGTTTCACAAGTAGTGTGTTTTGATGAAACCAGTCCAAGAAGAATCAGAAGTCATGATAAGCTGGAACCCACTGGAGGTGGATTTGAAACATGACATCGTTACAAGTGGGCTATGCTCTGGGTTCAGACGTAGCCAGCTGATGGGCGGCATTTAAAGGACCATGCCCATTTTGGGTACATAGATGCCTTCCAGACTACAAATCTGAAATAAAAACTTGGATTTGCTATTTTAAATTCTGATTGAAATCTCTAATGAAAAGATTCTTAGTTGTCCTTTTAGTGTGTGTATTATTTGTAAAATGACTTTAAATATAGAAAAATAAAGAGTGTGTTGAAGCCAGATAGTAAGTAAATGGTTAGGTGAATTTTTTTTTCTGACATACTGAGGGTTAAGCTTGGTTCAGAGTGTTTTTTTTTATAATGTTGACTAGATTTTATTGATAAACCATACATTCTGGAATTGATATTAACAGTAATTCCCACTTCGTGAAGATAAGATTAAGGCCCCACTATACTTTTCCCATCTTACTGAGAATGGTATTTGTGGATTGGTTTTGACTCATTTTGCTGCTTTCCAATCCAGTCCAACATTTTGTCCAATCCAGATAATATCAAAATTATTTATGTAAGAGAGCAACATAACGTGACTTCTAAGTACACGTATATCTTTGTTTTCTGTTTTGCATTTTTATGTTATTGGCCGCTTTGTCCCTATTGAAATCCCTTTAGAAACAATGGCATAAAGCAGTGAATCTCCACGATGCTAGTAAAATCAACTGGGGTCTTAAAAAAAAATAAGTACCTATAAATAAAATGGATATCTAAGCCCTACCTGAAAAAACTTGAAGTTAATTTGTCTGGAGTGGGAAGCCAGCATCTTTCCTTGCAAAGCTCCCAAGTGATCCTGCTGCTGCTGTGTTTAAGAAACACTGGCTTACGGTTTAGATTTTTGCAATAGATTGTTATTTTCTGTCAGACTTATGTGGAACCTCAATATAGAGTAGCATTTGATTAGTATAAACTTACAAGTTTGAATTGTATAATATTTATGAATATAATCAGTGAAAATGATTTATGTGAATTTTCAAAACACAAAATTATACCATGTATTGTTTTCGTCCATTACAAAAAACATGGTTGGGAAAGATACACGATTAAGGCTGCCCTGGGAAGGGGAGTGAAAAGGGCTTTATTGTTTTCCTTAAAAAATAAAAATTTGATGTCAGTAGTTCTTAAGGTTGACCTTTGTTAAATCCAGCACAATTGCCTGTTACATTGTTTATCTGTACTTTTCTGAATGTTTGAAATTAAAAGTTAAAACTAATTGGGCTGGTAAAATGAACAACAGATTTGAAAATCGGAGTGCATGCATGGTGGTTGAAGTCTCATTTTAGCCTCAGCACCCAGTTTATTTCTAAATTTTGTTCTGCTTGCATTAACACAGTTACTTAGTATGAGAGTGAACTCTTTGTTTTTAACAGCTCATATACTTAAAAAAAAAAAAAAACCTCTGAGGCTGCCTGGGTGGCTCAGTCGGTTAAGTATCCAGCTCTTGATTTCAGCTCAGGTCATGATCTCACGGTTCACGAGTTCAAGTCCTTTATCAGGCTCTGTGCTGACAGCATGGAGCCTGCTTGGGATTCTCTCTCTGCCCCTACCTGCTTGTGCTTGCCCTCCCTCTCCCTCCCTCCCTCCCTCCCTCTCTCTCTCTCCCAAAATAAATAAACTTAAAAAAAAAACCTAGATACCTTCAAATAAATAGCTGTCAAGAATTTTTTTTGTGCACAAAAATGAGTACCTATTAGTGCAAATTAATAGCAAGTTAATATGTTGACGCTCTCTAGTGTGTTACTATTTGGTATAAAACATACTTTTCTTGGTTCCTTTTTAAAGATAACCAGGGGCACCTGGCTAGCTCAGTCAGTAGTGTGTGTGTGACCCTTGGTCTCCGAGTTGTAAGTTTGAGCCCCATGTTGGGTGTAGAGGTTACTTAAAAATAAAATCTTGTTAAAAATTTAAAAAAATGAAATCTTAAACATAAAAGTTACCATCTCAACCATTTCTAGGCGTACAGTTCCGTGGCATCAACTATCACTACTGTCCATTTTCAGAACTTTATTATCCCACATTGAAACTCTGTACACCTTGAAAGTAACTTCCCCTTTGCCACCTCCCCCTGCCCCATCTCCTGGTAACCTCTGTTCTACTTCTGTCTGTATGCATTTGCCCATTCTGGCTGCCTAATATCAGCGGATTTTCATCTTTTGTGTCTAGCTTATTTCATTTATCATAATGTTTCAAGGTTCATCCATGTTGTAGCCAGTGTCAGAATTTCATTCCTTTTTAAGGCCGAAGAATATTCCATTGTATGACTACTCCACATTTTGTCCATTCATCAACATGTTGGTGGATGTTTGGGTTGTTTTCACCTTTTGGCCACTGAATAAAGCTCCTGTGAGCATAGGTGGCAGAGTATCTGTTGAGTCCCTACTTTTAGTTCTTTCAAGTATATATATCTAAAAGTGTAATTCTGGATCATACTGTAAATCTGTTTAACTTTTTGAGGAACCACCCGACTGTTTCGCACAAAGGCTGGGCTATTTTACACTCCGTCCAGGAAGGCCTGAGGTTTCCTGCGCGACCTCGCTAATACTTGTCATTTTCTGCGGCCATTCTTAGGGTGTGAAGGGTGTCTCACTGTGGTTTTGACTTGCATTTCCCCAGTGATGAGTGATGCTGAGCACTGTTGCTTGTAGTCCTTGGCCATTTTTCTGTCTTTTTCAGAGAAATGTCTATTCAGGTCCTTTTCCCATTTTTAAATTGAATTGTTTATACGTTCTGGGTATTAATTTTTTATCAGATATGTGGTCTGCACATGTTTTCTCCCATCTGTGGGTTGTCTTTACTTTTGATGCACGGAAGTGTTCGGTTTCACTGCAGTCCAGTTTATCTGCTTTTTCTTTTGTTGCCTGTGCTTTCCATCTCATATCCAAAAAGTCACTGCCACATCCAGTGTCCAGATACTTTCTTCCAAGAATTTTACGATTTTAGCTCTTACATTTAGGTCTTAGATCCATTTTGAGTTAATTTTTTGTGTTGTTGTTGTTTTTTTTTTTTAATGTGGAAATCTGTTTTTTTTTTTTTATTAAAAAAATTTTTTTTAATGTTTTTACTTATTTTTGAGAGACAGAAACAGAGCACAAGCCAGGGAGAGGCAGAGAGAGAGAGAGGGAGACAGAATCTGAAGCAGGCTTCAGGCTCTGAGCTGTGAGCACAGAGTCTGACACGGGGCTCATACTCACAGACCACGAGATCATGACCTGAGCCGAAGTCAGAAGCCCAACCAACTGAGCTACCCAGGTGCCCCCAGGAGATCTGTTTTCCTAAGCACCATTTGTTGAACATACTTCTAAAAATACAGGGTGGGGCTTTAGGTTTAAAACCTATTTAAAAGACAAAATTCAGCGGCGCCTGGGTGGCTCAGTTGGTTAAGCGTCCGATTCTTGATCTCGGCTCAGGTCATGATCTCACTGTCATGAGATCCAGTCCCACGTTGGCTTCAAGCTCTGTGCTAGGTGTGGAGCCTGCTTAAGATTCTCTTTCCCCCTCCCCCTTTCCCTCCCAAGCTTGTGTGCGCTCTCAAGAATGAACGAATGGATGAATGGATGAATTTATTTCAAACCAAACTTCTGTGGAGCTCTAGCCTTCCAAGGCATCTTGCTTGAAGATTTCTGGCTATAAGGATTCACTCATAAAAAGTCAGGCCCTCTTTCTGCTTAGGATTTAAGCAAGAAGAAAAATATTTTTAGGTTAAAAAGCCACCAGAAATGCTGTGCAAATAGTTTTGACTAGGCAGAGAGTGAAGTGGGAAGAACATCATCATCATGGAAGGAGAGAAAGAATTAGAGTGTCTGGGATGAATTTATTTGTACAGGATTATATTCTTGATTGTATTAATGTTTTTTAACTTAGGGTTTCATTTCTTTTAGCTGTAGTTTGAAATACTGATCCAATGTAGGTATAAGATCTATCTGATAAACATAGGGAAATGCACAACAGATACAATCCTGGATAGTCCTACGTTTTGCCTCTTCAGCAGTTTTAGCCACAAGTTCTTGTCCGAAAGTTCTCATCTTGGAAATAGGATTGTACAAATTCCTTGATTAAAGAGTCTCAATAATACGAAGGAAAATTCAGCTCTCTAGCCATGACTTGGCGGGGGAGGGGGTGTTGCTATTACTGAGCTTATCTGGATTCTCATTATCACTACCGCACATCTAGAATCCGTGTTGTCAGCTTGCACAGAGAAGATCTCTGCCCTGTCTAATCCCAGCTCTGGCTGGGGGTCTGTAAGTGAACCTGTTAGAAAGATAGTCTCTTGGGGCGCCTGGGTGGCGCAGTCGGTTAAGCGTCCGACTTCAACCAGGTCACGATCTCGCGGTCCGTGAGTTCGAGCCCCGCGTCGGGCTCTGGGCTGATGGCTCGGAGCCTGGAGCCTGTTTCCGATTCTGTGTCTCCCTCTCTCTCTGCCCCTCCCCCGTTCATGCTCTGTCTCTCTCTGTCCCAAAAATAAATAAAAACGTTGAAAAAAAAAAAAAAAGAAAGATAGTCTCAGCCTTTGTTCAGCAGACTTCATTAGTTTGCACCTGCGTTTTTGCTGGCAGCAGGAAGTGCGAGATTTTGTATGCAGTTTTGTAATTTGTTGCACGCATCTTTGTTTTTAAAAGAGTGGATTTCCAGGGACTTTGTGTCCAAATAAGAAGCCTGCATACTTAAGTGGAGAGACTTCTAATTTGGACTTGCCATGTCCCTCACAGATCTGTCTGTATTCTGACTTTTTCCGAAAGGTAGCTTGCCAGTCCTCAAGGAAAGCTTTGGAAGTCCGTCCCTCTTCCTGAGCAGCTGTGGTGTGGCTGTGCCAGAGTCTGTTAGGTGTGGATTGTTTATGGTGGATTTACGAGGTACAAGCTGACCCAGATTGTTTGTGTTTTGTTTTTTTTTTTAAACCTTTTAAATTCACTGACACATGGCACACAAGCGGCCTTGCTCACCGGGTTAGTGCTCACTCCATACAGCTAAGGTTCAGTGCTTTTAAGGTTTATCAGAGCTGGGGTGTTGATGTTTTTTCATAACAGTTCACTACTAAACAATTTTTCTTCCTTTAGGTGAATGGAAGAGAATCAGAAGAAGAAAATCTCAATAAATCTGAAATAAGTCAAGTGTTTGAGATTGCACTTAAACGGAACTTGCCTGTGAATTTTGAGGTAAGCTTGTTTTACATGTAGGACTCGTTTGGAAAACACTGTTGGCATTCGTCATTGGAATTTTTTTTTTCCCCTAAAAAACATTGGAATAATCATCACATACATGTGAACCTTCAGATTTAAGATTCAGACTTTATATTTAGCCAAAAAGCAGTATCGATTCTCTTCTTTTAGGGGTCATTAATTTAGGGACAGCCATGTCCCTCCACATAGTCCTTGGAAGGTCTCGGTAGGTCGGTCAAGCTCCTGGAATGGTTCTGAAGAATATTGTGTTTATGTTCTCATGTGTATTCCGGAGACAGGATCCATTGTTTTCAGAAGACTCTATTACTCCCAAAATGTTAACCTCCCTAAGAGTCCCTAGAAATTGTACAGTGTAGTTGTTAAAAAGGACATCAGTTTTGGGGCACCTGGGTGACTCAGTCCGTTACTTGGCCAACTTTTTGTTTCGGCTCAGGTCATGATAGCATGGCTTGTGAAATCGAGCCCCACGTTAGGTTCTGTGCTGATGCTTGAGATTCTCTCTCTCTGCTCCTCCCCAGCTTGCACACACTCTCTCTCTCAAAATAAATATTTAAAAAAGAAAAAGACATCAGTTTCATCCTTGTGTAGCTTTTGCCTTCTAATTCACCACTCTAATAACTTCATTTGTTGTTAGAGACTTTATGGTCTAAAAATAATTAATAGGTTGTTAGTTCAAAATGGAAAATGAGATACATTTAGTATGTTTCCTTCAAAGACCCAGTGAGTCCAGATAGACTAGGCAGGTAAGGGAGGTTAAGTTTCCATTAATGGTCTGACATGGTGAATTCTTTGCAATTCCTTTTGATTTCCATGCTTGGTTATGCAAGGTTGTGTTTTACTATATACAATGCAAAGTTCTTTGTCAATGCTTTGGTCTTTTAGAGTTACAAAGACTATATTTAGTTTTTCAAAATGCTTTATACTTGTACATTGTTTCGCTAAGCAAATGTAATGTGAGGTGGGGCATTTGCTTAAAACAATTTTAAGTGGTTCATAAATTTCTTTTGTCCTATTCTTAAAGACTCCTTGAAGTTTATTATCCTGTAAAATAATTATGTAGCATTTTTGCAGTTACAAGTGATCCCCAAATTCATGCCTGGCCTTTATAACATATATACCTTCTCTTATTAATGTGCTCGTGCCCTACACTGGCTCCTGAGTTCAGGCCTTAATCTTTCAGCTGCATGATGATGATTTCTGACTTCTACCTAGCATTGCTTCCCGGCCTGCCATGGGACACAGGTGGGATGGGAAGTTCCACTTGGATCATGGGGCTATCCTGCATCCCCTTACACCCATCCCTGCCTCACCCTGGCAGGCAGGACCTGGTTTATACTGTCCGCCTCCCTGAGCAGAGCCCCAGATGGATCTAGGGCTGTATCTTCTCACCTGGCTCTATATCCCTTCTAGCCCTTCCTCATCTGTTGGGAGTGGGGCTGGGGAGAAATGAGATACACAGAATAACAGGGCTGGTTGTTGAGTGGGAACTAGGTGGGAGCTTCGTTCCAAAAAGCCACAAGGTCTCCCTGGGTACCTGTTGCAGGAAAGGGAAGAAATACTCCTTTTTTCTTCCTGGTGAAGGATTAGTGAAGCATGAAAATGGATTTTTAGAGATTATAGAAGGGATGTCATGATTGTTGGGGCGGGGCATGCCTAGCTTCGCAGGTCACCTCAAGATTACAGAAGTGACTTCTGGTGCCAGGACCCTGGTTCCCTGTGAAGCTTGCCACCTTTTCATGCTAGTCGTTGCCTTGAGAGTCACAGAGCTTTCTGGAACCTTAGTGAAGGAATGCCACATCTGTGGGAATTGGAGACCAGATTGCTTCTGCCCCACTTCCACTCTGTTTAGATTTCAGACTTCTGTTCAGGAATATGTAACCTATACCCAGGAACAGTCAAGGAGTCACAGAAAAAAAATGGGAGTGCCCTCTGGTGGGTAAATATCTTACAAGGTAATTTAAGACCTTAACAGTGTGTGTTGGTGGCATGGAGTTTGTTAATGTGAGTACTTATGTTAAATAACTCCTATATCAAAGGTTCGTATTGCTTCCATTGTTAGATTGAGTAAGGGCTTTCATTTTTTCTTTCCCACAGTTCTGTCTCTTGCACTTGGAAGATTGCCTGGCACATAACGGATGCTCGGGAAATATTTATTGAATGAATGAATGAATGAACAGTTACTTTTTTTTTTTTTATAATTTTCAAAAAAATTTTGGAGAGTGAGCGTGTGCATACCCAAGGGGGAGAGGAAAGGGGGAGGGGGAGGGGGAGAGAGAGAGAGAATGAATGAATGAATGAATGAATGAATGAGAATCTTAAGCTGGCTCCACACTCAGCATAGAACCCAATGTGGGACTCAATCCCATGACCTGGGATCAGCCGAAATCAAGACTTGGGCACTCAACCGACTGAGCCACCCAGGTGCCCCAGAACAGTTGTTATTATTATTATTTTTTTTTTTTTACTAAGTTTTTAATAGTCAAACCTGTCACATAGAAAACTGGGTTAGAAGTATTTAATAGGAGAAAAGAGGAGCTGTTCCTACAGGTCTTTAGGAAAAATGTATATAGCTTGACTTTTGATAAAATACATAGTTTTAGTTACAAAATGTGATGGTGTTGATTGATAAAGTCACTGGGAGGCAGTTGTGACCTCATCACACTAAATCCATTGGAGGTGAAGCTCCATATTTAGATTGGTGGCATCATGATGTGATATGAGTAGCCGATGAAAATGGTTGCCCGAAGGGCCAGGGTGGGGCTGTGCATCTGAAGCATTCATTTGAAGCTGGTGCGTTTGAAGCGAGATCCAGGCGGTGGGAGGTGGTGAGTGGGGGGCGATTGGGAGCTCTGTCAAGTCCATCTGCTGGTACAGGTGTCAGCTGGTCCCTCTCAGCAGACCCCTTCCTTTGGGGGGCAGTGAAGGCCATTCTCTGAGGGGCTGCTTGTCCTCACCTTGGGAGCACAGCACCGCTGTTTCTTGGGCTTACTTGGTTTTCCTAGCCACTTCTTGAATATTTTATTTTGAAAGACTTCAAACCTGTGGAAAAGTTGGAAGGACAGTGAATTTAGCCTTCACTTAGATTTTTTAGTGATTAACATTTTACATTTGTTTTTTCTTTCTGTCAATATACATATTTTATTTTCTACCTGTTCTTGCTCTTGCTGCATCATTGGAGACCAAGTGGCAGATAGCATGATTCATAATATTTCAGCAAGTATCTTTTAGGGACAAGGACATTATCTTAAATAACCACAATCTAATTATCAAATACAGGAACTTGAGCATTGCTGTAGTTCTTACGTAACGTATGTCCTGTATTCACATTTTGCCACCTGCCCTGTCGTGTCCTTTACGGAAAGTATTTTCTTCTCGTGGTATCCAGTGCAGGATCACACCCTGAGTCTAGTAGAGGCATCTCTTGGTTTCCCTTTCATCTGGAACAGTTCCTCAGCTCCCCGCCCCCCCCTTTTTTTTGACAGTTTTAAAAGTTACTTTGTAGAATGCCCCTCAATTTGGTCTGATTGTTTCCTCATGATTAGTTTCAGGTTATGCATTTTTTTGGGCAGGAAACCCACAGAAGTGAGCATCACATGAAGGCATTTTACTGTGTTAGTGACACTTGTTTCCTTGGTTTACATCAGATGCTTCACCTTAGGAGACTTTCTCTTTGTAATTCATAACCTTCGAGGAGCCTCTTGAAGGTTGTTCCCTAAGAGACCTCCCCAATGAATCTAGTCATTGATGATTCTTCCTGGCATCAGGGACTACTATGGTGCATTTTCTGCATTTGCAGGTTGACATTCCACATGAAGAACCTTCCACAACATTAATTTATATTAGCAGAAGTCTGCTGCTGCTTTTTTATTCAAGATGTTCATTATTGTCGTCAGTCATTAGGGGGTGTCCAGCTGGCTTAGTCGGTGGAGCGTGTGACTCTTGATCCTTGGAGCTTACATTTAAAAATTTTTTTTTCAACGTTTATTTATTTTTGGGACAGAGAGAGACAGAGCATGAACGGGGGAGGGGCAGAGAGAGAGGGAGACACAGAATCGGAAACAGGCTCCAGGCTCTGAGCCATCAGCCCAGAGCCCGACGCGGGGCTCGAACTCACGGACCGCGAGATCGTGACCTGGCTGAAGTCAGATGCTTAACCGACTGCGCCACCCAGGAGCCCCTGGAGCTTACATTTAAAAAAAAAGAAGGGGTGCCTGGGTGGCTCAGTTGGTTGAGCATCCGGCTCGATCTCGGCTCAGGTCATGATCGCAAGGTTCGTGAGGTCAAGCCCACATGGGGCTCTGCTCTGACAGTACAGAGCCTGCTTGGGATTCTCTGTCTCTTCCTCTCTCTCTGCCCTTCCCTCACTTGTGTGCATGCGCGCGCTCTCACAAAAAATAAACATTTTTTTTTTATTTTTATTTTTTTCAACGTTTATTTATTTTTGGGAGAGAGACAGAGTATGAACGGGCGAGGGGCAGAGAGAGAGGGAGACACAGAATCGGAAACAGGCTCCAGGCTCCGAGCCATCAGCCCAGAGCCCGATGCGGGGCTCGAACCCACGGACCGCGAGATTGTGACCTGGCTGAAGTCGGACGCTTAACCGACTGCGCCAACCAGGCGCCCCCAAATAAACATTTTTAAAAAGAAAGAAGAAAGAAAACCATAGATCGTTATTATCACCGTTCGTGTTGATGCTCCCATTGCCATTCAGCTGGCTCCCGTCTCCTATGGGATGTTATTGGAAGTGAGGGGTTAGCTTTTTTGAGGTGTACTTTTCATACAGTAGAATTCTCCCTACTCCACACTTTGATGTGTTTTGATGAATGTAGATAGTTGTGTAAACAGCGCTGCAGTCACCACCTGAGACTTCTCTCGCCACAGAGCTGCCCTGACTCCCTTTGCAGCCCGTCCCTCTCCTCCGTCCTCGGCCTCAGACCACCGCTGGCCTCTTTCTGTCCCCACGGTTCTGCTCTTGTCACACACAACGTGACACAAATGGAATTACAAAATGGAATTATTGCCTTTTGTCTGGCTGCTTTACCTTAACACAGGTCTCGAGTGTCTTTGTTGCAAAGATCAGTAGTTTCTGTGTTTATTGCTCGAGGAGTTCCCAGTCGTGCGGACGCACCGCCCTGTTGAAGAACGTTTGGGTTGCTTCTGTTGTCGGTGACAGCGAGTAGAGCTACCGTAAACACACGTGCACGTCTGTAGAGACGTGTTTTCGTGTCTCTTGAGTAAAAACCTGGGGTCGGATTTGCTGGGTTGCATGATAAATCCGTATCTTTAACTTTATAAGATGCTGTCAAACTGTGTGGGGGTGTCGTCGTCGTTCTGCGTCGCCTCCGACACTTGGACTCGGTCCTTCTGCCAGGTGTGCGGTAGCAACCGGTGGCGGTGCAGTTGGGGCTCCGTGCGGCCCGGTGACGCTGAGCGCCTTTCTTGTGCTGCTTTGCCATCTGCGCGTCTCCCTTGGGGGAGCGTCTGTTCACACCTTCTGTCAGTTCTATTACTGAGTTTTTTATTGTTGAGTTTTGGGGGTTATCTACATATTCTGAATACAGCCCTTTTATCGCATAGGTATTTTCCAAATACTTTTTCCCAGCACGTGACTTGCCTTCGTATTTTTTAAACAGTATCTTCCGAATGGCAAAGAGATTTTAGCAAGGTCGCCTTTGCCTAATTTTTCTTTTGTTTTGTCGTGGTTTTGTGCAACCTTAGCTGCCTTTGCCTCACCGAAGGTCATACTCCTGTGTCTTCTTCTAGAAGTTTCGTCGTTTCAGCTCTGAAATTGAGGTTCATGATTCATTTTGAGTTACAGTTTTTCTGTGTGCTGTGAGGTGTTTTCTTCCTCTCCTGTTTGTGGGCCTCGTCATCCCTGCACGCGTGCTCCTCACCACCCCTCTTCAGAGTCTGAGTGAACGTACTACCTTCTGGTGCAACAAAACGTTTTAGCTTTGAACTTGCCCCGCTCAAGCTTTGGTGCCATTGGAAATGGAAATTCAAACAGAAATGGCCCCAGCTGTTCCTGCGAGGAGCCCTGGGTCCCTTCCACAGAGAGTGGCACGTGGGGACCAGCAAGGGGTGCCAGGCGTGCTGGTTGCTGCCGGAAGGAGAGTCCTCGCTTCGAGGCCTTGTGGGCAGGTAACTCTAGAAGATCCCTGTATGTACCTTGACTTCAGTCCAGCATCATAGGCTCTTCCTCTCCATTCCGAATTTCATACTGAGATCTCCTGCCGTCGGTCTGGTGAAACAAGCTTCCTCTGCAGGCAGGCACCCATGTCTTCTGTGCACAGCCTGTTCGATTTTACCTCTGTACCAGCCCGAGACTCACTGCCTGGGTCCAGATCTGGAGGGCTCCCGTAACCTCCAGCCGTCCCTGTGCCCTTTTCACATTACCCACCCAGAAGAAGCTCTTTCTGATATAACTATAGCTTCATTTTCTTTGTACTTGGACCTCACATAAATAGAATGATATGATATGGATAGTTTGATGTTGAGTCTCATCTGCGTGTGTCAGTAGTTTTTTTCTATGTGGCATTTCACCGTGTGAATGTAAAATTGTGTTTATCCATTGTCCTGCTGATGGACATGTGACTTGTTTCCACTTTAGGAACCATTGTGTATAAAATATAAAACCAAGTCTTCTTGTGTATATGTGCACCCAGAATTGCCAAGGCCCAGGGCAGGTGTTCAATAAAAATTGTCAAGCTGTTTCCCAAAGTGGTCGTACAGTATATGCTCCCACCAGCTGTTCTGTATCCTTGTGAACACTCGATACTCTCAGTTGCTTTGATTTCAGCCATTTGGGGGGTGTGGATATTATAGTATTGCATTGTGGTTTCAGTTTGCATTTCCTTGATGACAAACGGTGATCACTTTTTCACATGCTTATTGGCCACTTGGAGATCTTGTTTTGTAACGTGTGTGGTCAGGTGTTCTTTAATTGGGTAGTTGGTCTTTTTATTGTTCACTTGAGGCGTTCTTTCAGTATTCTGGGTATAAATCCTCTGTCAGGTACACATGTTGCAAATACTCTCTCCCCTTCTATGGGTTCCCTGTATTTTTTACACGTCATCTGTTGATGAGCAGTTTTGGTTTTGTTTTTGTTTTTTGAGAGAGAGAGAAGACAAGCGGGGGAGGGCAGAGAGCGAGGGAGACACAGTGAAGCAGGCTCCGGGCCCCAAGCTGTCAGCACAGAACCTGACGTGGGGCTCAGACTCACGAGCGTGAGATCATGACCTGAGCCGAAGTCGGACACTCAACCGACTGAGCCACTCAGGCACCCCATGACGAGCAGTTTTTAATTTCGAAGACCTTCAGTTTTGTTTTCCTTATGGCTGGTACCTTGTGCTTTCAAGAGCTCTTTGCTACTCTCGTGGTCATGACTTGTTCTCCTGTTTACTTTGGAGAGCTCTATAGTTTGAGCTCTCACATTTAGGTCTGTGTTCCGGCTCTAGTTACCTGTTTGTGGTGGAGTTTGAGACTGTGCTTCTCCCATGAGGATATCTAGTTGCTTTTTTTATTTAAAAGACTTTTGGTGCGCTGTGGTGTGTTTGCCAGAAATCACGAGACCATATGTGTGCAGGTCTGTTTCTGCATTCTGTTCTATTTTATTGATCTCTTTCTTTGCCCGTAAACAATACCGTGAGGGCACGGTTGCTGCAACTTAATGGGAAGTCTTGAAATCTGGTAGTGTGAGTCCTCTGACTTAGCTGTTCTTTTCAAGACCATCTGAGCTAATGTAAGTTGGAGTCAGTTTTTCTTTTCCCTCTGTGTGTTCCTGGAATAACTTTATACTTAGGTTTCTGTTCATACTCAATTTTAATGTTTCTCTCTCATCATTGTGGACTTATTTTTTATATTTTAATATGTAAAACCAAAAGTCAAAACTATGCACAAAGATACATTCAGCAGTATCATGCTGTCCCCTTTCTACCCCAATCCCTCCCACTTGCTGTAGGGAACTAATTCTGTTGGTTTCTGCTTTATCCATCTTGTGTTTCTTTTTGCAAAAATAAGTATATAAACACACGTGTGTGTCTGTTTACATATAAGTGTGTATATACAAATCTTTTCTTTAACGCAAAAGTTAGGGTACTATATAAACTCTTTTGCAGTTTCTGCTTTTCTTCCTGTGTACTGGAAATCCCTGCCAGTGCTTAGAAGGTTCTCGTTCTTTTTTGTGGCTGGATGCATAGCAGCCAGTATTTAATAAGCTCAGTCTTGGCTTGAGGCTCAGAGCAAGTATTAAACTTGAACTCTTTATGTCGCAGTTATTTCTGGGCTTTGCTGGGATGGCTGCCTTCCTGCCATTTGCAGTGGGTCTCCCAAAACTCAGAGCAGTCTGTGACCTGGGGACACAGATGGGAGCCGTTGTGCTAGGAGGACGGGAGCGGAACTTGCTTCCCATTTCTTTGATGCTAACTGGGACTGATCAGACCCAAGAATATTAAGAAGTCTGGAAAATAACGAACAAGGGGAGAAGAGCATTCAGGGTTATCACTGTTTCCTTTTGCTGACGCGTGTGCTCCCTTCATTTCACGGGTCTTACCGAAACTCCCCTTGGCCGGTGTTTCCTGGGAGGTAGTGCGCTAAGCAGCGTGCCCTGCCGCTTGCAGGAGGTGTCTGTCGCGCTTTCACTCAGTCTTTCCCTCTAAACCAGGTTGCCCGGGAGAGTGGCCCCCCCCACATGAAGAGCTTCGTGACCAAGGTGTCAGTTGGGGAGTTTGTGGGAGAAGGTGAAGGGAAGAGCAAGAAGATTTCGAAGAAAAATGCTGCCATAGCTGTTCTTGAGGAGCTGAAGAAGTTGCCACCCCTGCCCACAGTCGAGCGAGTGAAGCCCAGAATCAAAAAGAAAACAAAATCCATAGTCAGGGTAAGAACCTTCCCGAACGAAGAGGGTATTTCCGTTGCCCACAGACGGCTGGGGGCTTCAGAAGGCTCACTAGGTGGCGGATCCTAGTGACAGCAGATGGCCGCTGACGTGCCACCTGCCAGTCCGGGCGCCGGGGCCTCCTCGTGCAGCTCTCCCGGGAGCACTCCCTGTCAGGCAGACGCGACCCCGAGCTGGGGTGGGGTCGGCGGGGCCCCCGCAGGTGTGCGCACACATCTGCGGATGAGGGTGTGACTACAGGAGTGCCCATCTGCAGACAGGATGGCGAAGTCGTCCTCACTCCACCTCACCGCCCCTGGCACTGGTGTGAGTGTGGAGGAAAGACGTCTGGGGACAGGCGGACGAATGAGACGTTTCACCAAACACCACCTGATTTCTTCGGGATTTTTTTAAGCTGTGTCAGTGGACCTGCCCCCTCCTCCCCACCCAGAGAAGGGGCAGGAGTCCATTCGGGCATATTTAGGGATACTAGGGTCTGCTCTGTCACGACTGTCAATACGAGTTGACCCTTGAACAGCACAGGGGTTAGGGTTGCCAACCGCCCCCCTCCCCCCCCCCCACGCACGCGTGCGCGCGCGCGCGCACACACACACACACACACACACACACACACACACACACACAGCGGAAGACCAGGGTTTAACTTTTTGACTCCCTAGGAGCATAACCACTAATAGCATGTTGACCAGAAGTCTTACCAATAACATAAATGGTCGATTAACACATTTTATGTATTGTATATTGTTACATACATATGTGTATTCTATGCTGTATTTGCACAATAAAGTAAGTGGGAGAGAAGAACATTATTAAGGAAGTCGTGAGGAAGAGAAAATACATTGAGTATACTATACTATAGTGTATTTATCAAAAAGAAAGAAAAAGAAAAACCCGCTTGTGCGTGGACCTGGCGGTTCAGACCCTTGCTGCTCAAGGGTCAGCTGTAGTTTGATGCTGTGTCAAGGCCAGGACACAAAAGCGAGCACTCTGCTCACTGCTGCACTTTCCTTTCTGCTTTTCATATCCGCGTGAGTCTGTGGGTGAGGATTCTGTGGCGCTGAAGGTGGCCACTGGGAAGGAACGGTGGGGTTCTTGGGTGTCAGCTTGGGGTTTTTTTTTAATAGTTTTTGGATGTTGAATCATTGCTAAGAAAGCTGGGGACCCATCTTTATAACAGACTTTCAGGGGAGTTTTAGGAATAGTGTCCTGTATTTCTTTTCTCCATTGTGAAGTTGTAATTTATTGTCAAAAAGCAGACATTACGATAGTTGTCTGCTCGTAGTGAAATACTGATGTTGGTTTGCCAGGAAGACTTTTAAAAAAGTCAACCTCAGTGCAATCCTAGAAAGTCACTGAGCATCTTTTAACTTTAAAAAAGTTTTAAAGGGGCGCTTGGGTGGCGCAGTCGGTTAAGCATCTGACTTCAGCCAGGTCACGATCTCGCGGTCCGGGAGTTCGAGCCCCGCGTCGGGCTCTGGGCTGATGGCTCAGGGCCTGGAGCCTGTTTCCGATTCTGTGTCTCCCTCTCTCTCTGCCCCTCCCCCGTTCATACTCTGTCTCTCTCTGTCCCCAAAATAAATAAACGTTGAAAAAAAAAAAAAGTTTTAAAAAGGTCTGATTAATTCAGGCCCTTAGATCAACATAAAAGTAATCT
Source organism: Herpailurus yagouaroundi (assembly GCF_014898765.1). Taxonomy (NCBI): domain Eukaryota; kingdom Metazoa; phylum Chordata; class Mammalia; order Carnivora; family Felidae; genus Herpailurus; species Herpailurus yagouaroundi. The sequence goes on along the minus strand of NW_024412463.1, from coordinate 501,972 downwards.
CTTGTCACGTCCCGATCTCTAAGTTGGCAAAGTCCTTTCTGTGACTAACATGGCACGTGGATTTTACATTAATTGTTCCTCAGCTACAGAGCAGCACAGACTATGGCCAGGGGATGAACCCGATCAGCAGGCTGGCCCAGATCCAGCAGGCGAAAAAGGAGAAGGAGCCGGAGTACATGCTTCTGACGGAGCGAGGCCTCCCACGCCGCAGAGAGTTTGTGATGCAGGTAGGTCGGCGTGGGTTATGGGCAGACTTCTCGGCTGGGCCAGGTCCAGCGGCTGGATGCTTCCCTGAGGAGGCTGGATGAGGAGCTCTGCTCCAGTGGGCCCTGCTCCCTGCCATCAGGCGTTATCAGTAGTAAGACCGTGGCACTTGCAGTAATCTGACGCCTTAAAACATACTTGTGTGTGCACCACACGTGCCCCTATATCAGCAGGTGGGAGCTTGGACATACCGCTGGAGTGTGTGAGTGCGAGGACTGTGGGATTGTGGGTGAATGCTTCTCTTCATTACATCTCCTTGAAGGTTTATATTATTCTTTTCAGAAGATAAATTTTACAAGTTATATCAGAGGATCTGTTCCTGTTCTCCTAATCCTTCTGTCAAATCTGGAGTCTAGGGTTGTTGGATCTTCCTTACATTGGGATTACACTTCATTCAGATGGGTGCAGAGTGTTTCTCCTTATGCTCATTAAACAGTTATTCATATGGGCAGCTCACTTTGATCGTGATTTGAATTTAATAGTGTTTTCTGGTGAAAAACCCAGTACTTAACTCTTGTGTAGCAGTTTACAACTTTGGAAGCACCGTCACTTAGCCTACCCAGTCAGAAGGCCAGAAAAGTAATGGTCCTTCTGTGCTACCGAGGAAGATTGCAGCGTGCCAGGACAATCGGTCATTTGACCAAGATCAGAGCTGGTAGACAGCAAGGCCAGGATTCAACCCCCAAGCCCTTGTCGCTGGCCAGAGAAGGTTTCCTTGATTTTCAGTTCTGTGACGTGGGGCTTTTGGTTCTGGTCTGTGCTCAAGACCAGCATGGAAGGGGATTGTAAGCAGTGGTATATGCTGGAATATGTTTAACAATCAGCTGTCTTAGGGGTGGGTGGCACAGTGGGAAGGGGGCCGGGCGCGTGTGCGTTTATGGATGTGTGTGTGTGTGTGTTATAAATTTCACTGACAAAGGATGCGTAGCATACAGTTTACAAATAATATATAAAATACATGTTCTCTTGACTGTCAATTTTATACATCTGTAACTTCAGTGTAACTATCATCTTGAGTAGTATAAAGTCAGGCTGCACACAAATGCTTCATTACTACTGTCCAGTTCAAGCAAAGAAGTTGCTCATGCTGCTGACAAAGGACTGTAGTCTTAGCATGGGTATTGACTGTTTTGTTCACATAAACAAGATGAAAGTGCAACAACAAAGATATGTTGGAACTTCACTCGTTTTTAAACAATGAGTGACTTTATTGAATTGAATAATTTTCAAAGATTGGACAGACGTCCCCAGTTTTTTGTGCTAGTTACAGTGCCACGGCTGCGGCCTTGACACGCTTTTAAGCTTAATTTGCATTATTAACCTTTTCTCCGTCTTGTAAGTCTGGAGTAGACAGCAAAACAACGGAGCGCTTGCTGCGCTGTATTCGCAGATCTTTGGTGTAAATACTCCCACCGTGGCACCTGGATCCCGGGGCTGGGAAGGGGAGCGTGCGGGAGCGCACCCCGGTAATATTTCCACCGAGCAGATGCCACGGATGCAGAGGACCTCAGAAGCACAGATATCTGTGAGATGTAGTCCCGTTAGGAAGTGACGACTTCCTTTAGCTCTGTTGGTCACAGTCGTTATAAGCTGCCGTGGTCTAGTGTGTCGGAGGGGCTGCCTTCACCGTGCGTCGCAGGCCGCCGCAGGCCCGCTCTGGGGCACCGCTGTTAAGCATCTAGCTTCTGACCGTTGCCGGGTTCTTTTGCCAGCACACCGATGCCTGACCGGTCTTTACTCTGAAGGCGTAAGCACTGGTCTGAGCCCTGACTTCGTCCTCATGCAGGTGAAGGTGGGAAACCATACCGCGGAAGGAACAGGCACCAATAAGAAGGTGGCCAAACGCAACGCAGCCGAGAACATGCTGGAGATCCTTGGTTTCAAAGTCCCACAGGCTCAGCCCACCAAACCAGCCCTCAAATCAGAGGAGAAGGTGACTGCTCGGGGCTGTGTCCTTGCTCTCTAATTGCAAGATGACCTCCTCGCCTCATCCTAGGGGACTCTGGCACCTCCAGGGCCAAGCTTCAGGGCAAGGCTTCATCCTCCTGGCAGTAAAACAGCCCTGCTGAGCAGCGTCTTATCCATTTGGACCATTATAATGTGGTCAGAAGGGGAGTTGCATGTCCATGGCTCCAAGCGTGGCTCTGGGTTAAGTCGTTCTTGTTTCCGTATCTTTGTGGTCGGGACGCTTTGCTGGAGGGCAGCTTGCTCTTTCCATTTGTAGGATGCTAGGCGACTGGGCTTGAAGTTAACACGTCTAGTTCTGTCGTCGTGCTCTCATAGTGAGGCCTGCAGGAACGAGTTATCAACCTTAGGCTTCTGCTAGTTGGGGAGCAGCAGGCTTTGGGTTTTCTGGGACACCGGCACAGTGTGATTTATGGAACTAAATCCATAGTTTAGATTCGGGATTTCTTTTTCTTTATGAATTTAACACTAGATAAAAATCTTCAAGATTGGTAAGCGGTACCTTCAAGCAAGTTCTTGACTGAGCTTGTTTCCACGGAGAGGTCCCAGGACGGATTCACTCCCTATGCCTGCCATGTCCCCAGTGGGACACGGCATCTGCTCTGGCTGCAGACACTCGTCAGAGAATCTGCATAGATCCTGGACTTGGTGTTTGGGTGTTTCATTCCAAAATCTGGTAGATCATTCACAGCACCCTTAACCTTCTCAAAAAGGAGACCCGTGTTTGAGAAAATTTTCATCTCGTAACATTTGCCCCCCCCCCCTTGTTATCGTTGGAAATACCCCTTCTCTTTTAACTGGATGTTAGTTACACAGAGAGTCTAAGAGCTGCTTCCCCACCGTGGGCTCTACCAGTGTAGCATCCCCGGCTCCCTCCGGTTAAACACTCCCCTGTCTTCCTGTGAGTGCAGAGTTCAGTACCTGGTTCCGTGTGCCTGTTGGCATCTCTTCAAGGACAGGCTGTGTGGGCCGGAGTGTCGCTGGGTGAGGGCAGGAGGCTGCCAGGGCGGCGGCGCGGGGGTAAGGCTTTCTGCCGATCACCTCTTCATATTGCAAAATGTTACAAACTGCAGGTCAATGCTGGTTGGAGCTTGTTTAATTTTAGACAGTAGGAACTAATTTTGCAAGAGTTTGATTTATGCTCATGGCCTTTTTTGTTTTTTTGTTTTTTTGTTTTTTTTTTTTTTTTAAGACACCAGTAAAAAAACCAGGGGATGGAAGAAAAGTAACCTTTTTTGAACCTGGCTCTGGGGATGAAAATGGGACTAGTAAGTGTGTTGTTAATATTGTCCTGATCTGAACTTGATTCTGGGATTTGTGTAGCTCCCGGAATGACGAGCAGTGTTGAGCTTTGTGTCATCCCCGTGCCGCTGTGTGCACCGAGGGAGGGCCAGCGGGTTGGAAAGTGTTTTCCCGGCGGCGTGTGTGGCCTTGTGTTGACCCGTCTGCATGTCCCTCCCTAGGCAATAAAGAGGATGAGTTTAGGATGCCTTATCTTAGCCATCAGCAGCTGCCCGCTGGGATTCTTCCCATGGTGCCCGAGGTTGCCCAGGCCGTAGGAGTCAGTCAAGGACACCACACCAAAGATTTCACCAGGGCAGCTCCGAATCCTGCCAAGGCCACGGTAACTGCCATGATAGCCCGTGAATTGTTATATGGGGGCACCTCGCCCACAGCCGAGACCATTTTAAAGAATAACATCTCTTCAGGCCACGTACCCCATGGACCTCTCACAAGACCCTCTGAGCAGTTGGACTATCTTTCCAGAGTCCAGGGATTCCAGGTAACTGTTAGACCTGAGCTGTGTGGTCTAGACATCAGTGTCGTCCTCTTTTTGGGGGGGGGGGTTTCTCTCAGGAAATGAGCCTCGTACCTTGTTTATTAAATCAAGGTCTTTATATAGGGGAAGGGGTGGTGGAGGGCACATGGTACCTGGGTGGTCCTGAGAAGGTCGGGGAGGTAAGGAAAGTCCCACGGGCCTGTACGGTGTAGAGTAACCTTGTCCTTTGGTAATAAAATTGTAAAAAATCCAAGCCAACCATAACAACAAAGCTGCTAATATTCGTGGTGGTTCTAGCAAGCACGGATTCATTGTGCTGGCCCTTTCTGCCTAGTAGGAAAGGGCACGGCTTCTTTCAGACTGGGGTCTCTGGGCAGACGTCTGGGTTCCTGGAAGATTTCGGAAGCTAGGGCCCTGGTGCTTGTGGCCCTTGGTGCCCCCGGCAGCAGGCCCCCCGACGGCCTCTTGCCGACTGAGTGGGAGTTGGTGGAGCCTCCTCAGGTTGAGGGCAGGGAGAAAGAGGTGTCCTCTGCCTGTTTGCTGGGCCCCGTTTGTATTTGCCGCTTCCCTACCTGGCCTCAGTTTTCTTCTCCCCTCAGGTGGAATACAAAGACTTCCCCAAAAACAACAAGAACGAATTTGTATCTCTTATCAATTGCTCCTCTCAGCCACCTCTGATCAGCCACGGGATTGGAAAGGATGTGGAATCCTGCCATGACATGGTATGTTACCCAGTGGTCCTGGCTCCTGCCTGTTGCCGGCCTGGGGAAGATAGGAAAAGGGCTCTCCCATAGCCTTTGGTTGTTTTATAGATTTCGTCTTTTGAAGCCCTCTTCCTTAGTTTATTGGATTGATTTCTCATCCTGTTTATCAGAATTCGTCAGGTTTAGATACCCCTTCCCCTTCCCTTGCCTGTGCTGACCTGGGGGGTGGACTTGGATCCTGGAACGCCTACCTCTACATGCTGTATCCGTTCGTCTCCTTCCAGAACACAGAACCCCAGCCAGGCCCAAGTTCGGGCAGCTGTAGAAAGCCCCTTATTGTGGTCTGCTGTTCAGGTGAAACTCCTGTTCCGAGAAATACTAAAACTGAGAAATGGCATTGATTAATCGGAGTAAACTGTGGTATATCCACCTGATGGAGTGTAAGGCATCGGTCAGATTAATGTCAAAGAAGGAAACGTGATAGGTTTTTGTTTTAAAGCAGGATACAGAATTTGTAGTCTGGTTACCACAAGTTTAAAAACACTGAAAGAAAATCTAATAAAACTAACAGAGGTTGTGATTCAGTGAGGTAAACATGGATCATTTATTTTTTAATTTGTATTTTAAGTTAAAAATTCAAATGTTAAGGGAAAGTGTGATTTGGGGGGCTCCCTGTTTGGACCCTCACGGGCAGTGGCCGCACCTTGACTCTCCCTTTCGTCCCTGCCAGGCCGCACTGAACATTTTAAAGTTGCTGTCTGAGTTGGACCAACAAAGTACAGAGATGCCAAGAACAGGAAATGGCCCAGTGTCTGTGTGAGTGAGCCCGTTTTCAGAAAGGCAGCTCTTTTCGCCATTTGCATTCAATTCAGACCGTCAGCTCAACTCCGTAGTGAAACTCACCTCAGTCCCTTTTCTGTCCCTTTCTTTCTCCCGAGGGGTTTCTAAGTAGTGGGCAGAGCGTGCAGTTTTTTAAAATTTTGAATAGGTAATACATTCACGTGGTTCAAAAATCAAAATTATTTTCAAAGGTGCACAGTGATCAGTCTTGCCCTCCTCGCAGTCCCCACCCACCTCATCCTCCCTCCCCTCCCACCCAGAGATCTTTTTGTTTTTCTTCCAAGATTTTATTTATAACATACAGTGTGATATTCCTTTCAGGAGTAGAATTCAGTGATTCATCACTTACATACAACACCCAGTGCTCATCAGAACAAGCACCCTCCTTAATGCCCGTCACCCATCTAGCCCATCCCTCATCCACCTCCCCTCCAGCAGCCTCCCATTTGTTCTCTCGTTAAGAGTCAGAGGTCGCATTTGTATTAATTTATGTATCTTTCATATGTGTTCCTTTATGCAAATATCATCCTGTGCTGCTTCATTATTTTCTCTGTCCCAGAGCTACCATACTACACATGCATTCTCCTTAGTGTTTTTTCACTTGGCGGTGACATCCTGACAAAACTTGAACCCCATTATCAAAACTGGGACCTGTGCTATTGGACTTCAATGTCGGCTAATTTCATCTGTAACATGGGCTTTATTCCCTTAAATTTCAAAACTGGCATCATTTTTTCATTTTTCTTTTTCCTTGAAGGTGTGGAAGGTGCTGAACCTTTTGTGGCCACGAACCGTTGTTAAAACCCCAACATATATACTGAAAATACTGAAACTGCTTTGAGAATTTGGAATTTCTGATACCTCCAGTGGGCTGAGACACGTGCTGGGTAAAGAAGCAGAGGCGGCAGTGGTGACGAAGGCGGGGACGCAAGGAGGCAGTGTGGCTGCGCGTGTGCGGTGTTTTGTGCCACACGCAGGCAGCTGCTTGCTGAGGGGTGCTGCGAGGCCTGCCAAGCGGCCCTGGCTTGACCGGGAAACCAGCAGGCCCCGGCCCCGGCCCCTGGCACCTCGGTGCTCGGCTGTCGTCACCCTTTGGGCCGTGTTAAGGACACAGGAGAGAGCGCGCGCAACCTTTCTCAGACTGGCTCACGCAGACGCTTGGGACAAACCCTGGACACCCACGCTGGGGACAGGGGCCTTAGACCAGCCCCAGAGCCGAAAGCACCAGAGAAAATCAAATGCTTCCTACTCGGCGCCAACCATTCTAGTGTGCTATGGCCCCACCTCCGTGGTGCCCACACCGTCCCCACTGCTTTCTCTTCCAACAGATACGTACTCTTAGTTTTCTTATTTTCTTTTGATTGAAATGACACTATATAAATTTTCATTTGAGAGTTTCTCAATTGTATCTAGTTACATAGCACAGTTTAGAAACTTGTCCGAGACTGACCCTACTGGAAATCTAATCAGCAGAGATCATATCCGTGTGTATGTGGTTCCACATTCTTACTTTGTCAGACTGAGCCAGGACCGTTGCAGCGATGCGGACGATGTGCCCTCTGGTTCAGCTGCAACGGTCCTGGACTTGTCAGCATCCTGGATGAAGTCTCCCATGGTTGTATAAATTGGACAGTTTAGGAGTTTTAAACTTTAGTGATCATTTGTTTCCTTTTCTGTTTTATTTTTGTTAATGCAACAGGACTTAAATGAATTTTGGTCTTTGTTTTAAAGATTATTAAAAAAAAAATTGTGTGTCTATACATACGGCTCTTGAGGACACGTGGCTTTCACACTACAGGATATGGTCTCCGTGTAGTACGTCTAAACCCGCAGATGGATTTTCCTGGAGTGCTTTGTACCGCTGTTGCATCTCCATGTAGGGCAGCAGAGAGTGGCCTGTGTTGAGCTCCGAAACTGTTGCTTTTGATGTTGTGTTACTGCACACAGAAGCGTGTGCGGTAAGGTCCTGCATATGGTCCAGATGAAAAGCACCGTAGTCTTGCGAGTTAAGTACTGCTTTTGTTCGATTCATTGTTTACGCTGGAATTTTATCTCCCCATGGAATGTAAGTAAAACATAGTGTTTGTCACCAATAAATGGTAATACTAAATTTTTTTTGTTAATTTATTCTCAGATGCCACTACTGCTAGGTAGGTCCCCTCCCAACCTACCTCCTACCCTTTTTTTTTTTTTTTTTAAGGAAAAAAACAAAACAAAACTTTGTAATGCTTGTGATTCTGTTTGGGCAAAATTCTGAAGATCTGAAATGACTTTATATCAAACCATTGATCAATAAACAGCTACTAATGAATTTTTGGTCCTTTCGAGCAGTATCTAAAGAAGTGAGGGAAGATGTGAGGGTGTGGAAGCGAGGCGTGTGGGCAGCCAGGTGAGGGGACAGGCCTCTCCTCTCCAACCTGACACTGTCACCCGAAGAAAGAAGCCAGAAGAGGAGACTTCTCGACGCCGTGAGTCTCACTTCCTGCCGGTGCGCTCACACTCGGAGGAGGACGGTGAGGCACTCGCTGCGTTCAAGCCTGGCTGAGGAGCGGGCTGGCGGCTTTCCGTTTAATTTTAGAAGATGCTCATAGAGGTGGTTCGCTGTAAAAACCAGCCCGTGGGTGGGACCGCCAGGATGAGAGTGGTCAGAAGGTTCTAGAAGAGTGCTCAGACACAGAAGGGGATCTGACGTCGCAGGGAGAAAGCAGGGAGAGTTTCTCAATTGTGTCTAGTTACATAGCACAGTTTAGAAACTTGTCCGAGACTGACCCTGTTGGGAACCTAAGCAGAGATCATATCCGTGTGTATGTGGTTCCACATTCTTACTTTGTCAGACTGAGCCAGGACCGTTGCAGCGATGCGGACGGTGTGCCCTCTGGTTCAGCTGCAACGGTCCTTTCCCTGGTCCTGCAATTTTCCTTTCCTTAGTCCTGGAGTCAGCCATTTCTCCAAGGAGCTCTGGTCCCCTTTAGTGATGACCACATCTGAAAAAATAAGGGCGGGGGCGGGGGGGGGGGGGAGAGCACGAAACTCTTCATCTAGGGGTTGTGAATTTGAGCCCCCCACCCCACTGGGTGTAGAGATTAAAAAACATGGAAAGAAGCCACCGAGGTCTGGGTGTGCTTGGAGCACTCACTGCTACTAGGATGTTTCCTAGGCCTTCCGAGCAGACCTCTAGAGAACAGACCCATGTATGTGCGTGCATGTGTGTGTGTCTAGTGTAAACACGCTCATCTTTTCTTTTTAAATGTTGGCTTTTGAGAGAGAGCGCACACGCATGAGTGTGAGCGGGGGAGGGGCAGAGAGTGAGGGAGACAGAATCTGAAGCAGGCTCCAGGCTCCGAGCTGTCAGCACAGAGTCCAACATGGGGCTCGAACTCACAAACTGCGAGATCATGATGACCTGAGCCGAAGTCGGACGCTTAACCTGACTGAGCCATGCAGGTGCCCCCCCCCCCCACTTCTATTTTTGTCTGTGATGTATTTAGAAGTCTTGCATTTATACTGATAGCACCCGGGGGTTCTTCACAGCTCTCTCCTGTCTTTAGTACCTTCTCCAATATTGAGATTGTAGCCAGTCTCCCAGCCTTGCCAGCCTCTTCTGCCCAGTGTTCCTGTGTGTCTGTTGGGGGTGTGTGGCCTCTGCCCAGCACCCCTCTCCCCCCTGCCTGACAGTATGCCCACTGGAGACCTCCAGCTGCAAAACGAAGATGGGAGAAGCAGGATGGTACAACCTTCGAAGAAATTCACAACTTCCAGTTGGCTGTGTGAGTGGCCCTCACTGCCAAAACTCCAGGAAGGGGAAGTTTCCCCCTTTATATCAGGGATGTTGTAAGGATTTCCAGGTTTCTTTGACAGGAGGTTTTTCAAAGGTGATACATCTCTGGCTGTTTTAGGAGGTCCTTGAATGTTCTTCAATAGTGAGCTCTCTGGGAAGGCCCTGTAGCTGTCCTCTGCTACAGAGGACCCCCCTGCAGCACCTCTACCCGTGTCAGCAGGCTCTGAGAGAGCCACCTGGGAACGGAGTATGTGCTGTGTTTTACGCTGATATGATCTCTTAAGAGTTACAAGGTTAGAGCCAAACAAGGTGCTTCTGCCCTTGGGACAATACATGCACTCTGTTTCCAGACTGCAGGCAGGAAAGGGGATTGGAATGCTCCTGAGAGGTCTGAAATCATCAAAGGTGCTGTGGGTCAGTCACGAGAAGACTGAGGGTCTTAGGATTTGTGGGGCATTGGTCCTTAGAGGGGAGTGGCTTTTGTGGTCCTTGGGACAGACACACTTGGGTCTTGGTCACCCACAGTGGGTACACAGATGTCCTGTCAGGACTTTAGAAAGTTCCTCTCATCGCAGGGAGATTTTAATGAGTAAAGATAATTTCCGCAGAGCTGGTGGTTTTGTTACTGGTTTTCAAAGGCCTTCTTGAGCCACAGGAATGGGACCTGTGGCTCTTAGAAAAACATGTCACTTGAGTCTAGATTTCCTTCCCCTGCTCCCCAAGCTCACGTGTGAAGCTCTGCAGGGCGAACACCCAGTGACAGCTTCCTTGGCCCAGATCCCAAGGTTATTAGAGATGGGATCTGTGACTGATGTGGCCCATGGGAAGGGAATCCGCATTCCCTAGAAGCAGCATGCTGCTTGCCTTACAGGAGCTATGAGCTCAGTAGAACAGGACCAGGAAATAAGCCTGAGGACAGAGATGTATAGCTTTGTTTGTTTGCATGGGATTTAACGTTGGAAACTTCCACCACTGCTGTCTCTGCTTTTCATGCTTTAAATGTGTGCCCTTAAAAACAGACCAATATTTGAAATCTCCAAATCCATAAATAATGGATTTGTCAAGCACTTAAGCACTGCTGGATTGGCAGGGAGGGGTTAGCCAGTTTTCTTCAATCTGTCTTTTAAAAAATGTGGACTCTTGGGGCGCCTGGGTGGCGCAGTCGGTTAAGCGTCCGACTTCGGCCAGGTCACGATCTCGCGGTCCGGGAGTTCAAGCCCCGCCTCGGGCTCTGGGCTGATGGCTCGGAGCCTGGAGCCTGTTTCCGATTCTGTGTCTCCCTCTCTCTCTGCCCCTCCCCCGTTCATGCTCTGTCTCTCTCTGTCCCAAAAATAAATAAACGTTCAAAAAAAAAAAAAAAAGAAAATTTTAAAAAAATAAAAAAAATAATAAAAAAAAATGTGGATTCTTAGAAGAGGCAATGGCCATTTTCTTGGAACCTCAAAGTGTTTATTTAATCACTACACCCAGTGTGGGCTTGAACTCACGACCCCAAGATCAAGAGTCCCATGATCTTCCAACTGAGCCACCCAGGCGCCTCTCAAGTCTGATTTTTGAAAAATATTACCGGGGCGCCTGGGTGGCTCAATCAGTTAAGCATCTGACTCTTGATTTCAGATCATGATCTCATGGTTTGTGAGATGGATGGAGCCCCAACAATCCCGTCGGGCTCTCTGCCCTGACAGTGCAGAGCCTGCTTGGGATTCTTTCTCTCTCGGTCCCTCCCCAACTTGCACTCTCAAAATAAATACTTAAAAAATATATAAAAATATTTCCTTTGGGGACACCTGGCAGGCTCAGTGTGTGACTCTTGATCTCCAGGCCAGGAGTTCGAGCCCCATGTTGGGTATAAAGATTACTACCTAAAAATACAATCTTTTGAGGTGCCTGGGTGGCTCAGTCAGTTAAGTTTCCAACTTTGGATCAGGTCAGGATTTTGCGACCTGAGTTTGAGTCCCACGTCGGGCTCTGTGCTGACAGCTCAGAGCCTGGAGCCTGCTCCACATTCTGTGTTCCTCCTTTCTCTCTATTCCTTTGTAAATTGTTTCACAAATATTCATCAAAACCTGTTTCGACAGACCTACCCACTAGGCTTGCAAGGACAACTGAAAAATTTGGAAGTTCTCCCTAAATCCTCCATGTTACCATTTTTTCCATCCCTTTTGGCATGTGGTTCTTTTCACGATCAGACATGCAGAGCACACAAAATGGTGCTGTTACAAAGCTGAGCAGGGCCAGAGCAGGCAGGCTCCGATATGCCATCCACCCGCCCCACAGGAACCTGCGGGCTCTGGGTCAGCCTCAGCTCGTCACGGTCACCCCAGCTTCCTTTGGCCACAGAAGCAGCAGAGTCTCCCTGACCTTTGACATTACGGAGTGGGGATAGATGGAGGAGCACTTGGTCCCAGTCTGGAGTGACCCAAATCCTTAATGTCATTATTCAGAATCTGCCTTTTACTCGTTGATTTTTGTAAAAGATTTTTTTAAAGTTTATGTATTTTGAGAGACAGAATGAACAGGGGAGGGGCAGAGAAAGAATCCCCAGCAGGCTCTGCACGGTCAGCACAGAGCTTGGCATGGGGTTTGAACCCACGAACTGTGAGATCATGACATGAGCCTGAACCAAGAGGCAGATGCTTTACTGACTGAACCACCCAGGCACCTCTATATCTTGCTTTTTAAATCGTGTATTTTCTCTGGTTGCCAAAAAGGCCTCCCCAAGAACTGGCCGGAGTTTCTCTAGGATTCGGAAGCCCCTTGGGCTTTTGTTGTTCAGTCCAAATACCTGCTGGGGGTCCGTGGCCGGTGTGTGTCCTGTGTATTGCGCGCCCATGTTCATCGGGCAGATGGTTAGATGGGGGGAGACCTGTGCAGACAGCGTGGAAGGGCAGGCCTGGAAGCTCTCCTCTGGGCCGATGTTACGCTCCCGTCTGGTTGGCTCTTTCATGGACAAAAGCGATGCAAACGTGGAAGGGGGAGTCAGACTCCTCCACCTAAGGAACCAGAAATGTGCAGGCCTTCCCTAGCCTGGGGGAGGGGGACAAGTTGGTTTCTGGCCGTGTGGGACGGCGGCCGTGCTCATGACTGTACCACCAGTGTCAGCATTTTAGGCCATGTTGAACGGCTCAGTTTGGGGAGTCTGGGCCTGGAGGATTTGTTGGCAAGTCTGTTCTCTGAAAGCCCCAAGGTCTGAGTGGCCCCAGACGTGGCCCAACCTTTGTCACTGCTCTCCTTGGCCATGTAACATTTTCCAGAGGGCCTGCGTGAGGGAGCAGCACCGTAGAGGGTAGACTCCCATGTGGACAAGGTTTCTGTGCTGTGAAGAGATCACCTCCTTAAAGGACCAAGGTGCTATAACGTAGGTGGACGAATACCTAACGTTTGGCAGAGGAGCTAGTTGGAGGCCGCCTTGGAGGGGGAGGCAGTGTGCTGACCTAGACGGCAGTGTGAGCTGCTAACAAGCACAGGTACTGGCCAGCGGGTCAATCCCGACTCGTCCCCTCTTTGCTGAGACCTCAATTTATTTCACCTCTCTGTGCCTCAGTTTCTCTCTGTAAATTAGAAAACCGCTTCTCTTGTGCACTTAAGACAATACACGTAAGTAGCTTCTCAGAGCACCTGGTGCCGGAAGTACTTTGTAAACACCCTTCTGTTGTTCTTACAGCCCAGAGGAGGCCGTTGCTCCTGGTTTGTCTTCATGGTCCCACCACTCAGGGCAGTGGGTGGAGAGGAATTTGCCCACTTCCTTGCTGGAAATGCTGAGTCTTACTCTTGTTCATTCTGTCCTGTCCAGCTCTCACGGTCGTCCCGCTGGGATGCAGGCCCTCGTCCGCTGCAAGTCTCTCAAGAAAAGTACAGTGACACACTCCACAGGAGTGAGAATTTATGTCTGTCTCCTCTGTAACCGTAGGGAGTGGGTGACTTTTTGGAAGAGGTCCGCTAACAGGGCCTACTTACCCTCTGCCTGCCTTTGCTCCAAACTAAAGGTGTTCATTAATTGCACATCTTTAAATACGATCCCTTCTTACTTTTCAGGCCCTGGAGCTCCAGACAGCATGCACAGCTTTTACCATGTCTGTGTCTTCTTGATGGATTCACTTGTACTTGGCTTTATCCTGAATCAGTGTTCACCAACTTAGTTTCTGGTGCAGGAGGTCTAGGACTCAACATTTATTTCTAATAAGGTCCTAGGTGATGCTGTGGTACTTTGAGAAGCACCATCCTAAGCAATTAATACTGCTAGTGATTTGCTCCTAATATAGCACGTATAACCGTAAGTCACAGATGTTCCTTCTGACTGCACCACGACCCCTTCTACTCACGTGGAGAAATGCTGCCTTTGAGTTAAATGGAGGACACCTCTGGCCACACGATTTCAGACGTATCTCCCCTGGCTCTGGAGACTGCTGTTGAAGTTCAGAGCCAGTCTGTCCTTGGGACTAAAGGGAGTTTCCTTCAGGACACTGGCAAGGACTAGATTGGTGGCTTGTGGCAGGAGGGTCAGAGCCAATCGTCAGGTGGTCACATGGTGTGGGGTTTGGAATGCGTCACCTGTGGCAGTTGGCTCAAGTTTGTTGTCCCCGCCCTGCTTCTCCCTGTGAGGGTTTTGTAGCTTCCCTGACGGACCAAGATGTTCAGCAGGCCCATGACTGCGGCTTCTTTCCCTCTTTCTGCCCAACAGAAGAGCCTGTCCAGCTTCCGTAGGACACTTAAGCCTGCTCTGTGAGTGGGAGGCCCCAACAGGTGCCAGGCTCTACTTCCTGTTGTCCTGTAGACTTTCTTGGGAGACAGATCGGGACATCTGCTTAGCTGAGCTTTGCTACAGGAACCCAGGCACCTGGGAGCCGTAATCATTTTCTCCTCTAGACTCCAGGGGACTCTAATTCCCTGCAAGGAGATGGGACCCTGTTCCGATGCAGTAAGCTGCTTTTCTCCTAACGTTTCCCACCTAGCTTTGTGACACATCTGAGAAACTTTTCCCTGACCTGCCTTTTGTGGCTTACTCTTCACCTGGACGGTGCTTTCACGATGCCACGTTTTCTGTTTATAGCCTCTTAACAGAGAAGGGAGGAAACCCAGAAATAGGTAAATGACTTCATATAGCTCCTGACTGCCTTCTCCACATATTACGCAGCAACCCCAGTCCAGAAGGGTAGGTGGATAAGGGGAGTTGCCCACCCATGGGCAGGTGTTCCTGTGTATCTGTAGCCAGACCTTCTTAGCTCTTTTAGAGAATCCACTAGAAACTACCTGGAGTTATTTCCAACTGATCCATGAAGCTCCTTTGCCCTACAAAAGAGCAGTCCTAAGAATACCCCAGGGTGGACCGAAGGGGAAGTCCTGCCTTGTGGTCACACCCAACAGGAACAAAAGGGCACATCCAACAACCAAAAACAATCCTAGTATTTATACTTTTAAGGGGTATCTGGGTGGCTCAGTCGGTTAAGCATCCAACTTCAGCCCAAGTCACGATTTCGGGGCTTGTGAGGTCGGGCTCTATCTACACTGGCAGCTTGGAGCCTGCTTCGCATTCTGTGTCTCCCTCCCTCTCTGCCTGCCCCTCCCCTGCTCATGTTCTCTCAAAAATAAATGAAAAAACATGTATACTTAAGAAGTTATCAGCAGAGTACCTCATGATCATGCCCTTATTAACCGATTTCCTATTTCTGACTTGTGCCAAGCCCTATGCTGCCTGGGTGTAACTTCCGGTCCCATTCCCATCCAGCTGTGTGACCTGGTAGCTTCCTCCACCTCTCAGGAATAAGGATCACAGACCTCTCAGATTTTCAACCAAAGACTCACATCCAGTTCTCAAAACTTTCCATGGAACACTGGTAGTGGGAGGCTTGACAGGGAGCCGTAGCGATCTGGAGAGCCACAATGGCCCGTGAGAGCCAGTGAGCTGCAAAAAGAGCACCTTGGGGAAGAGTTAAAGAGATGCCATGTGACACACAGAATGAGAAAAAAGCCAGGATCCAAATATAATACAAGCTAACATGGGACTTGGCTTTCAGCAAGTGCCGGGAGTATGACAGAAAAAAAGCAGTCCATTTGACCTTGATTCTAAGAATGTTCTCTTTTAAAGAATGCAAGAGTCAAGACCCTGGGCCCAGGGAAGAGGAAATGCAGCCTTGACATGCTGCCAGGCCTGGGACTCAGCTCTCTCTCTGCCGCCAACAAGTACTGTTCATCACTTTCTCCCTTTCAAAAGAGACCTACAGATACTGCACAGAGTGAAGCGCCCCTCCTGTGATAGCATGAAAGCGAAGGGACAGCAGACACACGAGAGACACCTTTCGTTGATGCTGAGGTGTCAAGAGACACTAACCCAAGTTTTGAAGATAAAAAGAATCAAAGAATGGCATCACTAAAAACACCCAAAAAGACCCCAGGAGGGTAGAAGAGGGGCCAGCTGGAGCCTTACTTTCCACAGCAGGAGGTAACAGATGCTGAAGGCTGATGTATCAGGAGGAGGAGGAACTAGGAGCTACAGGCAGCGCAGGCCGAAAGCGGTTGTCTCCAGGAGTGGAACGTGGAGACTTGTC
Organism: Herpailurus yagouaroundi; assembly: GCF_014898765.1. Classification (NCBI taxonomy): domain Eukaryota; kingdom Metazoa; phylum Chordata; class Mammalia; order Carnivora; family Felidae; genus Herpailurus; species Herpailurus yagouaroundi. The sequence continues at coordinate 486,096 of NW_024412463.1, read as the reverse complement.
CTCAGTTAACCTCACATGCACGTCAGTTTCATTAAAGCCAAACTGGTTATGCTGCACAAGTGGAAAAATGACATCGCATTTTCACCCATCAAAATAGCAACAAAGGAAAAATGCCCAGTGTGAGTTGGGGGTGTGCTCAAAAATTGGCCCCGTTCGCACTGTTAGGAAACAGAGATATAAAGACTGATGTATAAGAAACATTCAGTTCAAGAGTCTATCATTTCCAACAGTTTTTCAGTTTTTCAAAAAGCATATAAAATTATAAATTATCTCAACTTTTGGGGGGTGGGGGGGCAGAATATTTAAAGGCAGGAATATGAAGGATCTTTATATACATTTATAATCAGAAATGTTATTTTTAAAAATCAGGTTGTTAAAAGGGAAGATGTGCATAAAGGAATCCATGGGCCCAGCAGGAGACTCTCATGAGGAACTCTGCAATTTAGCTACATTTCCCCCATGTCTCAAACTACCCTGGTCAGAGTGCACGCCTTACCTAGTCCAGTACCTTTCTGGAAAGTCTTCCCACACCCCAGAGCTCCTAGAGTACTGGTAAGATAGGGCAGTGTTCTGCACTGCTCAGTAACACGTCCTCCCAGCTAGGCCCCTGCTGGTCCTCAACCCCACCATGAACAATTAAGTAGCAGCTTCTATTTATTAGTACTTACTCTATATATGTTCTTGTCTCCGCACCATCCTGAAAGTGTTTATTACTGTTTTTCAGAAGACTGAGTAATTTGCTCAAAGTCACACAAGTCCGTGGCAGAGTAATTCAAACCAGATTGGCCCTATTTCAAAGTACGAACCCAACTCTTTAAAACCACAAAGAATATGCTTCGCCACTGAGGAAGTCACTAAGGCCTGTCAGAAACTCATGACAAATCATTTCAAAAATCTTTAAAAGCTAAATAGATAAACCCTCAGATGATGGAATAAGAAACCTCAACAGAATTAACAACTCATGCCAGACTAAAAGAAAGTAAGTACCAGTCTTCCTGTTCAGAAATGATCTTAAAAGGAAACAGTTCACAACCTGATCAGTCCTCCAAGTTTAAGATGCTGTAGTGAGCCCTGGCTGCAGCAGTATGTACTATTCCATGACAGCCTCACCACAAAGAGCCAAAAAGGCGCTCTTGGAGCTTACGTAAGCAGCAAACATAACCATCACCACCGACTGTTTTCCATTCCAGACTGTGTAGTTTAAAAGTAGATCCCAATACTATCTCAATATCCTTCCGCCGATGACCACTTACATAGTAATATAATTTAATGTTCTGTCACTATGTCAAAACAAAAGTGATTAGATTGGGACAAGAACACTTCAATTAAGCTGGACAATTTCTCAAGCAACACGACAAAAACAACGTGAAGAAAAAGGATTCAAGTCAGGTACCTGAATTTTAAAAGAAATCAGTGATCTGTGAAGAATGAGATTCTAGTTTAATCTGCACTACATGGACAATTCCAGCATAAATAAACTGTGCCTCTCAGATGAGATAGTCTGCTTACTTCCTAAAAACGAATGGTCACGGAACTTGCCCAGGCAGCCTTGTTTGCTAGCATATACCCATTCCTGTGACTCACCTCGACCTCAGGTTCTAAGATGCTGTGGTTTGAAAAGTTCTAAGTAACCTCCGATCTGCAAAGAAGACATGCTTTGAGTAAGAGCAGACTCCTACACTGTCTAGCGTATGGGACAGCCTCGTGAAGCCAGGCAAAGCATTTCTCTCCCATCCAGAGGAAACCATCTGCCTAGAGTTCATGCTGCCACCTGGGAACAGGTCCAGAAAAGTTCTAATAGATAAGCTCCAAATCTGTATTAATGTTCCCTTTTCCCAGGTAAGGAAAAACTAATCTGAGTTTGAATTTGAGTTAAATTCTTCATTATTAAGTTATCAGCACCAAAAACCTGTCCTTAAGATGTTCTTGGATACATATTTGAGGGGGCTTTTTTTTATTGCTGATTACAGATTTCAAACTTGAAATGTGCATTTCTTGGCAAGTTACACCAGTGATTCTTCACTTACATTTCCAATAAAAGCTTAAGGAAACAGACAAAAATACAAAGGATGAGAGAAACACAAACAGCGATGCCTCAAAACAAAAGGATTTAGTAACAGAAAGAAGTCTCCACGCTCAGTGTCCGTCACAATTTTAAAGTTCTCCCAACAATGCAGATGCTCATCATGATCATGTACTGAACTTATTAATACCTGTCCCTTGAAGCTGCAAACTGGAAAAGTCAGCCACTTACATTTAGGATCATACAAACCACCTAATTTGCTCAGGGTTCAGCTTAAAGCAACATTTAATATTCATTACAAGATGGAATTTGTGACAAGTTCAAAATGAAAACTTGCTTAAATGCAGCTGTACTCTGACGTCTACGAAACGTTCCCAGGCTTAGCCAATTTGGAAAATGCAGTTCAAAGCAGTGTCACACTGGCCGCCTGAAGGTATCCTTGGAGATACTGGAGCGCTTCTGCATTGAGGCTGGTGCTCACCATTGATGGAACCTACCAGAGATGGAAAACACACATGCTAGTTGTTGGAGAGCCTAACAAACCAACACAAGCCCTGTCTTCTATGGGAGAGCCACCACAGTCCGTCACCAAGGGCTCTTACTGGGATTTGTAAGGAGATCAACTGCTTTATGCCTTCAAAGTTGGACAGGTCTCGGGACTCCTGGGTGGCTCAGTTGGTTAAGCGTCTGACTTTGGCTCAGGTCATGATTTCATGTTTTGTGTGTTTGAGCCTGGTGTCAGGCTCTGTGCTGACAGCTTGGAGTCTGGAGCCTGCTTCGAATTGTGTGTCTCTCTCTGCCCCCACCTCCCCCCAGCTCATTCTTTCCCTCGCTCTCTCAAAAAAAAAAAAAAAAAAAAAAAAAAAAAAAAAAACTGGACAGGTCTCAAAAGCAGATCCACAAGGAATTGCTGCTGTTCAGTGTGGTAGAGGTACTGTGATACTAAAAACTATATATGCATCACGGACCAACAAGGACTTTTTAACGTTTATTTATTTTTGAGACAGAGACCGAGCATGAACGGGGGAGAGAGGGAGACACAGAATGTGAAACAGGCTCCAGGCTCTGAGCTGTCAGCACAGAGCCCGATGCGGGGCTCGAACTCCCGGACCGCAAGATCATGACCTGAGCCGAAGTCGGACGCTTAACCGACTGAGCCACGCAGGCACCCCCAACAAGGGCTTTTTCTAAAGTACATGTGGATTAAATGACATGTTGCCCATAGAGAAACAAATGCAACATGATTGGCAGGATGCTGATCATTTCTAAAGGTCAGCACATGATGGTTTGTTACGCTGTTTGTTATTTGTTTTTCTGTGTGTGTGAAGTTTTCCATAACACAATGGAAAACAAAAATTTTATCAGATAATCTAGAAGATTTGGTAAAAGGTGCTAGCTAATGCAACTCTACAGCCATTATTAGGTTTACTCCATGATCCATTCTTTAATTTTTGAGTATGTTGTGGCTAAAAAAACCCAAAAAACCATTTATATATACATATACGTGTGTGTGTGCGTGTGCATGTATATATGCCTGCAATAAAAGATTATTTTAATCTGGAAAATACACATTTTTCTATCCAAAGAGTTTTAGGGCACCTGGCTGGCTCAGTCAGAAGAACATGTGGCCCTTGACCTCGGGGTCTTGAGTTGAAGCTCAGGTCAGATATAGAGATTACTTAACTAAAACTTTAAGAAAATTATTTGCGTAAAATCTATTTCTAGCACATCATTTTACTAAAGAAAATTAAGGCCTAACTATAATTCAGTGGGATGTTTGATCACGCTGACCAGTGAAGACATGCACCAGAGTAACTGCTACCTTCTTGGCTTCCCAAAAAAGTGTCCACGACTTAGAGTTCTGTGACAGCAGTCACTTACCCTTCCTGGACAGGCGGTAGACAACTTGTGAAGTGACTGTGCCAGGTGAATTTTGGGGTTATTGACCATTTGACCTACAGGATCGTGCTCTTTTTTCCCGGCAAATGCCAGTTGTGAGAAGGCGGTCTGATACCCTGGTGTATCTTCTATGTCAATAAAATGCTCTTCATCAGGAATGGTATCATCTTCAGGTAACTCAAAAAGGCCAATCAGGGACTGTAATAAAGGAGTCCTGAATTTGAAGAAAGGAAACAGATGAAAAATTATTGTTTACATCTTCAGAAGTATTTGCTTAAACAGCAATTCTTCAGAGATGCAAAATTAGACCCACAGTCTAAAGAAAAGAACAGTAAGGTAGCTTTGAAATGGAAGAAGAAAAAAAAAAAAGCCCCAAATCATCAGATCCCTTTCTGGAAGAGGCAGCCTAAGTGAGCCCCAAATGCGGAAAGGAGATGCAAGAGGTCAAGAAAAGCCAGGAATACCAGACACCAACAAGCACAAGCATGCGATGTCTTCTCATAGCCTATTCAATTTCTCCTTAAAAAGAAAATTTTTTTCAATGTTTGTTTATTTTTGAGAGGGAGAGAGACAGAGTGTAAGCAAGGGAAAGGCAGAAAGAGAGGGAAACAGGATCTAAAGCAGGCTCCAGCTAATAGCACACAGCCTGATGCAGGGCTCGAACCCACCAACTGCAAGATCATGACCTGAGCCGAAGTCGGTTGCTTAACTGACTGAGCCACCCACGTGCTCCAATATCTCCTTTTAAAGATTTAAGCCAGTTTGGTTGGGTGTCATGAAGAGTCCTAGATATCATGCAGACCAGGGACTTTCACCAGATTCTCAAAGGAACACATGAACCCTCCTTTAGTAAAGTTAAGGAAGCAGCAACAAGAGGTTTCTAGGCCCAGGGGTGCCGAGGTGGCTGTCAGTTGAGCGTCTGGTTCTTGATGTCGCCTCAGGTCATGATCTCATGGTTTGTCGGATTGAGCCCCATGTCAGGCTCTGTACTGGCAGTGCGGAGCCTATTGGCGGGGGGAGGGCCGGGGGGGGGGGTTCTCTTCCCCATGGTCTCTACCCCTTCCCCCGCTTGCTTGCCCTCTCTCTTGCTCCCAAACATTTTAAAAAAAAATTCAAAGTTCCTTCTAGGCCCAGAAGTACCCACATGTCCTGTCTTGGATCTGATGGTTGCTAGTGGAGAACCCAAGATCAGAATCCAATTCTCAGCCCTCAAGAAAATAAGCTTATTTGAATTTGTAGTCATAAGGAAAGGAAGGTGTAATTTCTAACAACTTTACTTACCATAGCTTGGTATACTCTGTGTCCATCATTGGGGGACATTCCGTTAGTAATTTGGTTATTCCAACTGCACAAATCTTTTTCTCAACATTTCCAGAGACTTTCTGAATTTCAGGAATAATGATTTTTTCCAAAACCATTCCAAACATTCTATTAAAACAAATTTTACATTAGACTATCATTATAATACTGTGAAATTCTTAATGTTATTTACACTGACTCCTTAGGAATATAAGAGAATCCAAAATAACAAGTTGGTCAACTGAATGGCAGAGTCCTTGAGATGACAAAACAACAACAAAACCTCAGGCCTCGACTCTGTGGCCAAGTGCCACCGACAACTTCTGTGAAATACTAACGACAACTGTGCTCAAGGAGAATCTTCATGGCCACTTTTGTCTCATATGCTTTAAAAAAAAAAAAAATCTAAAAAATTAGAAAACAGAAAAGCAAAGGAAGGAAGAAAATGAATTACCCATCACCCCGCTATCCAGCAGTAACTACTTTTAACATTTCTGGATTATAAACTTCCCAACCTTCTATGCTTATACACCTGTAATCATGTGAAAGTTGACAGATACATTAAAACAATGATTTGGCCAACAATTCTAATATGTTCTTGCAGACATCCGAAAGTAAAGTTTTTCATGGTACTAAATGATGCAAAATCCTCAATGTATACTCTACCACAAGTATCTGAAGTGGAAATCGTGGGTTATCAAGGATACTGGAAATTTTAGCTCTAGATAAAATAAAAGTGTGCATAGGTTTTCCTCTATAGCAAGATCATACCAGTGTAGGCACCCACTAGCAGTTCATGAAACGGATTTCCTCACAAACCTCTACTTCTGGAAAGCATATTTTCTGGCATGACATTTTAGGCAATCTGGAATTCTGGGGATATAATACCAATACAAGGAACTACCTTGAACATTTTCCCCAAATTGTTCTCTTTCATTTCTTTCTATCCTTCCTTTCCTTATTAAATGGGAAATACTACCAAACTATACTCTGTCTCTACACTAAGTGAAAAACAAGCTCCTGGAGACAACCCTGGCCATCAATAACACAGAACACTGGCTGGCAGGGATGGGGGAGAAAAATGTTTTGCAGGGGTTTTCCTTGCCACTCAACAGTCCTAAGAATATTTTGAAAACCACAAAGATACTATAACTCCACCAAGAACTATAAAACCATGCGTAAAATAGAAATACTGATTTGTGCTAAAAAAGTCCATTTTTTTTGCTTTAATAAATAAATTATAGGGGCACCTGGGTGGCTCAGTCTGTTAAGCCTCTGACTCTTGGTTTTGGCAGAGGTCATGATCTCGTGGTTTGTGGGACAGAGCCCCGCAATGGGCTCCTTATTGATAGCACAGAGCCTGCTTGGGATTCTCTCTCTGCCCTTTCCCCACTCATGCACATGCTCTCTCCAAAATAAACTTTAAAGAAATTTTAATTGTATAAACTGTAATAAATAATAAAAACAAACTTACTTTGGTTGTATACCATCAAATATTTCTTGCAGTGCCAACGCCCCATACTTTATGCAGTACAAATTAATAAAGACTAAGAAGCCTGTTGAAAAGAGATACAGAGTATCAGTACAGAGGCCTCACTGTGCTGAACAAGCAATTCACCACTGAAGTCCTCCAAGTGAAATATTCCTAATCATCAAAACCAATGGCTAACTGTGGCATCAGTACTTGCCTTTATTATACAATTTAACATACAGTACAGACAAAAAATGTTTTGATACCTAACTTTAGAAACTAACCTTTGGAACACAATATATTTGAAAGTGATTTAGTGTTTGGAGAATACAAGCATCTTAAAATACTGTATATAGACAGCTTATAACTTGATAAAACATTTATATGTAACCAGAAAGTCTAGGAGTTTTAGCTACTTTCCTTCATTATTTGTGTAGGAATAGCCAAATGATTTTACTTACTCTTGATAAACTTTGTTGTTTTGGAATTCTGAAGTCTTTGGAACAGTAGAATGAAGATCTGCTTCCTATACTGATCAACCGACTCACTGAAGAATTGAAGAAAAGAAACAATGTATCAATTCATCTCAGCACCTAACAGTCCTTGAATAATCCTACAGTGATGTTTTATGCTCATACTCACGGAGGCATGTGCTCTATTATACTGTTTAGAAGATAAAAACCTTGGTGGTCATTGGCTTTGGATGCAATTAGCTTCTGGAACACACCTAATAACCCAGGCTACAACAAATTAAATCAAATAATCAGTTAAAGAGACAAGGATTAATTGTTCCAAAAGTTACATGTTAAATAGGTGATGTCTTGGAAAAGGGTGCATGCTAGAATAATCCGTGTTTTTGCTTCCGTTCTTACTTCTGAATATCCCATTGCAATAAGCCCTTAAAGTTAAGATCTTGAAATTAACCTACTGGACTCTATTTTCCAGCATGGAGATAATTAAAGGATACCTTATTACAATAATAAATCTATATTAATATTTTCTACTACTCCTTTCCTCACTGTTGTATTTATTTTAAATCAAGAAGTAAAAAAATCTACCATCCTCAGTTTCTCTCAGCTACCTCAGAAACTTACATCAAAATAAATTCACTCACAATTTTGTCAGCCGCAGCACTTGCTATGGTGTTGGAACCGCGTTCTAAGAATGCTTGGAGAAGCCTCACTAGAGCAGGAATGTTTCCTGTTCTTTCCCAAAGCACCGGCTGAAGGAGATGAGGAAATAAGGCCATATAGGAAGATGGGATGTCATTTTTGTGTGTTTCCAGAAGCAAAGACATCACTTGAAAGACGTATGGAATAAATTCTGTTGATGAAAGTAAACACAGAGCTGTCAGATTCGAAAGCAATAGCTCCCATACAAAAGGCGCACACCTCTGAGGCAGGCTGCATTCTATTAACCCCTTTAATAGCTGTATTCAGGGGCGCCTGGTTGGTTCAGTCAGGTGAGCATCTGACTTCAGCTCAAGTCATGATCTCATGGTCTGTGGGTTCAAGCCCTCCAGTGGGCTCTGCCTACAGCCCAGAGCCTGGAGCCTGCTTTGAATTTTGTGTCTCCCTATCTCTCTGCCCACTCTACCCCCGCCGATTGCGCTTTCAAAAATAAACATTAAAAATCTTTTTTAAAAAATAGTTGTATTCGGTAATGAAGAAAGTAACTTCCTTTAACTTACCTTGAACATCATTTTGTAAAATTTCAGTAAACACGAGAAACAAAGCTTCCTCAAAATTTACAACAGCAGCAGGGTTAGCTTTGCAAGTTATTCTTATGGATAAACATATTGCTTCAAACATGTAGTGATTGAAGTGAGGTTTGCTTGGGTTCTGAAATTAAAAACGAAAGCTTATTACTGACTATATTAAATATCTAAAATAAAACACACCTACCCTTTCTAGAACACAGTAAAAGGCCATCTTTTTAAAAAAAAATCAGTATTAAAGCATTGATTACACGTGCCTGCATATATGCTGAAGTTTTATAATTAACTTTAAAATTCAGAAAATACTGCCTTTTTCCTCGGAATTAAAAAAAAAACATTTTTTATTTGAGACACAGAGGGAGAGAGACCGAGCACAGGAGGGGCAGAGAGAGAGAGGGAGACACAGAATCCGAAGAAAGCTCCAGGCTCTGAGCTGTCAGCACACAGCCTGACGAGGAGCTCGAACTTGCAAACCTCGAGGTCATAACCTGAGCTGAAGTTGGACGCTCAGCCGGCTGAGGCACCCAAGCACCCCACCTCACCTTTTTTTTTAATGGGCAAAATCCACCACGAAAAATACCTCTGAGTCACAGAGAGATTACTACACAAGCATCAGCTCCCAGGGCTGTGAGGAACTTGTCTAAAACCCATGTGCTCTAGAGCCGTCACTATAAACAGTGGTGGAAGAAGCAAGCAGGGACATGTTAAGTCCTGGCTATGCCACTAGCCTTGTGTGGGACGCCTCAGGCAAACCTTAACTTCTATGGGCCTCAATGTCTATATCTACAGAGTGACAATCCTTTTTATTTTTAATTTTTTTTTTTTGACGCTTATTTTTGAGAGCGAGTGAGCGAGTGAGGGTGGAGCAGAGAGAGAGGGAGACACAGAATCCAAAGCAGACTCCAGGCTCTGAGCTGTCAGTACAGAGCCTGACGTGGGGCTCGAACTCAGGACTGCAAGATCATGACCTGAGCTGAAGTCGGACACTTAACCGATTGAGCGACTAGGCACCCCTGAGTGACAATCCTTTCTATCAGTGGTTTTCAATGTTTTTTAAAGGAACATAACCCTGTTTTCCTTCAAACGAAATCCTTCTCGAAAGGCTACCACAAAAAGTAGATGAACGCAGGAGATGGTTGGGGAAGGCCCCAATGTGTCTTCTATCTTAATCCTCCAAGGCCCAAAGCAGTCCAACACCCTTACCCAGAACCCAGTGAGAAAATGATCCTTCTCCAAAGTCCTTGTAACAGTTCCAAGAATTTATCTCCTTTCCATAGAGTAATTAGGAACAGGCATCTAAAAAGGAGTTTTGGCAGCCTTAAAAGGACTTTTATTTTCTAAAACTTAGTGTCAACAAATAGGAATCAAATTCTCTATAAAATTTTTAATCAAAGGAATGAAATTTACTTGGGGGAAATAAGAATAAAGAGGACCAGGGGTGCCTGGGTGGCTTAGTTGATTAAGTGCCAGACTTCAGCTCAGGTCATGATCTCACGGTTGTGACTTCAAGCCCCATATTGGGCTCTGTGCTGACAGCTCAGAGCCTGGAGCCTGCTTCGGATTCTGTGTCTCCATCTCTCTCTGCCCCTCCCCTGCTCATGCTCTGTCTCTCTCAAAAATAAATTTTTTAAAAATTAAAAAAAAAAAAAAAAAAAGAATAAAGAAGACCAGACACAAAGGTCTGCACCGTTTTACAGAAGTCTAAGTAAGTAGCCTCTGTGTCCACTTGGTACAAAGTCTGCTTTCCTCCATCTAAGATCAGTCATCTTACTTTTTCAATTTTATTTAATAAAACGTTACTTTTTTGTTCTTAATTTTTTTTTAAATGTTTATTTTTGAGAGAGACAGAGACAGAATGCGAGTGGTTAGGGGCAGAGAGAGAGAGAGGGAGACACAGAATCCGGAGCAGGCTCCAGGCTCTGAGCTGTCAGCACAGAGCCCAATACGGGGCTCAAACTCACGAGCTGTGAGATCATGACCTGAACCGAAGTCGGACGCTCAACCGACTGAGCCAACCAGGCGCCTCAACGAAACGTTACTTTTAAAGTGAGAATAAATTAAATGAAACATTTTCAAGTTACTGGGCCTGCACTTAAAGGCGAGTGCTGCTAGGTCTCCAATCTAGTGACTCTCCACACTTCTCATATGTGTATTAATTGTTGGTCAGGAAGAATTCAGGGAACTTTTCCTATGCCCAGTCTATTGCCAGGGAATTCTGAGGCTCAAATAGTTTGAAGCGTAAGTTAAAAAGCAACTGCACTTTTAAAACTGATCTTGTTACCTTACTAACAGCTAATAGCTTCTGTGTAAGCTGAGTGATGAGGGTGGGGATGTAGGGGATTATGGCTTCTTGTAGGAGGGAAAAACTTCTCATGATAGCTGTAAAATATAAAAACAGCAAAAGTAAATAGTTAAACTTCAGAATAAAATCGTGATTAAGGAAAAAAAGTCCACTGATTCATCACCAAAACTTTAAGACCCTTAAGTAACCCCCAGATAGCTCTCTGTATTTCAAAATAATCTAACTTTCCTTTCATCTTAAAATTAGGCCAGGGATTGACAACAAAATCTAGCGTGCTAGGAAATATTACTTTCAGAAGGCCTAAGGCTTAAAAGAATTAAAAAAGGGACAAGAAAAAGTAGTAAGAGGCAGACACAGAGCAGGAAAAAGGGTAGAATGACTGGGGGAGGGGGCGGGGAGGAACGACAGTAGCTGGAAGGGAGTGCAGTTTCCAGTGTCTTTCACTTAGAAATCAGTGGCAGGGAATGTTTAGCCCTAGCCTAATGGACACATCACAGCCCACCAAAAACTGAGAAAAGGCCACTGCCCATCTCCCCACAAAAAGATTAGGAGCCTAAAAAAAAATCTAAAAATACATGTAAAGCTATGGAGGTTCCATACTGCAAGAATACAGCCCATTAATAAATGCCTAAAAACATTTTGCACAGATTACTAAGCTTAAAATATAAATAACTGTTTCTGCATGAGTAAAATAGATGTTTACTAAGTATAGCCACTACTACATGCCAAGCAAGAGAGCACAAAAAGTCATCGTCTCATCTCCTCAACTTTGTGGATGCTTCTCCTACCTGAAGCAGACTCACCTCCAACTAGCTAACCACTGCTTATCCCTCACTTCATAGAGAAAGCTTTTCCTGAGCTCAGTTTAAGGGGCTTAGAGGATGGATCGGTTCCCCTCCTCTGGGCTGGCAGAGTCCATTCACTCATTCATCCAACAATATTCATTGAGAAGGTATTACATACAGGTGCTCCTTGTATAGTCCAGGAACACAGTAATGGGACCACATGCCAGGTAACCTCACAGAAATGGACGTTAAACAACAGTAATCACACATCACTGTTGGGAAAAGAACGATACTGAAAACACACACGGATACACACCTATCCACATACATAAACACACGTGTACACACAAACACACAACACATGCCAGGGGCCCTGATTGGCCACGAGGGACAGTTTGTTTGAAAAACATCTATGAGTCAGACACAGCTAGGCTCTTGGAACGTGACAGTGAGTAAGACTGAAATTGCCCCTCAAGTCAGAGCTGTCCACATGACACTCTCCTAATGTAGCACCGGGCAGATGGTTTATAGCTGCCTGTGTCCTCGGAAGTAGCTCTATGAAGGCGGATCTGTGTGGAGTCTCTCAAGGGCATCCAGGTTGCACAGCAAAGATGTAACCTAGCATGCCACCAAGAAATGTCTGATCTGAGCTCTGCCCCCAAATTCAATCTAGGTAAAGAAGGGAGTTTGCTACTTTTTAACAAGAGGAGTATCTACATCAAACTAGGGTAGACTTTTTTTCTGAAAACACTTGTTTTAATATAATAGTAAACCAAACATTTTCCACGTAAAGATATCTAAACCTACCGACTTCATAGCCAACAGTATCTGGTCCATGGACTATGAAACCTGAAGTACAACTCAGTATTTACCCCTGTAATCGGAGACGGGATTCTTATAGTCTGTACACCAGGGGAACGGCCTACCTTTCATAATATATTCATTTTCTGAAGAGCCAGGAAGTGTGAGAGCTTTGAAAAGGTTTGTTAGCAGAATCTCAACAAACGGTGCGATTTCTGCGGCTGTAAAGCTATAGATGAAAAAACAGCTTTCAGTCACTGCCAACTCTTGAGCTTGTCACTCTGGAATACCCTTGGCAACCACTAAATCACACTTCTTGGCATAAGAGTAAGCCATCTCCCACCACTGATAATCAGCTGACAGCTTAGGAAAGTAACTGTTTACATGTGTTCATGTTAAGTCCCTAAAAAGGGCATATCTGTGATCAAACACAAACCAAAAGCCAGGCAAACCCGACATCATCTAAAGCCATTCAGGTCGTCCTTGGTTCCTATCCATCACTGTCGAGAACAGTACTTAGACTCTCAGGGTCTCAGTCATTTGTTTTTCCCGGAGGTGGAACAGATTCATAACTTCTGCATGAATTCCGGGCCTGAAGACAGGTACTGGTCTGACTCACCTCAGAGGATGTCCTTTCAACCCTTAATTGGTCACTGAGAAGATCTGTACTTCAAGTTCTTGATGAAGAAAAGAACCTAGAATTGTTTTCCATCTCTCACCCAAAGCTCAGTTTCAAGAAATAACACTGGTGGATAATGGCCTGAAAGATCTGCAGACCGTCCATCCCTCTACATTTATCCTCGGATCAGGCCGGAAGAGCTACCGCCTAGGTAGCTTTCTTTCACTCAGCTATGTCGTATCTCCGCAAAGAGTAAAAACACCAGGTAAAAACAACACTGTCGCGTGACGGTGCTAAGACCACTCCCTTAATGAAGGCCCATTTCTGAGATGCCTTCTGAGGAACTGTTTTAAGTTGAATCTCAAGGACACCGAAAATTTTAACTGACCAAGTTCCTCTCTTTGCCTTGGTTTGCCAGAAGACAGCACATAAATTTCAGGAGCTTCCTTAATTCCTGTATAGGATCCTCTGACACCTATTTCCTTTTAGTAACCTTACCCCGTTATTTCCCTTTGCTCCGATTTCCTGTTTAACTTTTTGCCATTATGTATCTTCGTAGCATACTGCTTCATCCTTCTAGACTGACACACAGTATAAATAAATGAGGAAAAAGTACACATTTATTTTTCAAACTACTAATGAAATTATGAATATAGTCAAAGAGATCTCTGACAGCACAGAACAGTTCCCACCCCAAGCTGAAAAAATAAAAATTGCTTAAAATCAAATACTTACAGAGTGGCGTTGTTAGGTCCTCTCATAGTAAACAGCCTCTCAAGTGCATGTGCCGCGTAAGTATGGACAACAATGCTTTCAGCCTGAAGGTGATTAATCAAGAGAGGAATGGAGACTAAAAGATGCTCTTTCGGTACCTGAAAAACACAGTAACGTGCAAGCTTTAACTCAATGGTGCTACCTTAGAGTAAAAGACAACTGGAATAGAAGGGCTTGACGATTCTAGAAAGTGTTTTTTCAGCTGTTACAATGGGAGATGATAACGGTTGAGAAATTAAAACTTCTATCTCCACGTAATGATTCAATTCATGTTAACTTTTCTTATTCTCCTTCTCTGAGCATTAAACTACGGTTAGAGTAAAATCTTACAGATAAAAAAAGAAGCACACCATAAAATAATATGGATAAGCACACTAATTTCATTACTACTAAGAATTATACTTTTCACTAGCAGGTAGTTCTTGGAAAAGTTATTCAAGCTCTTTGTGCCTCATTTTTTCTTCTAAAAAAAGAGGTGGGGGCAAAGATAAGAATACCAATCTTCATTAGAAGCCTCTAAAAATTTAGAACACCCATTCATTACTCTTAAAATAGAACAGCTTCACAAGGTTGCATGTAACCCTGGTAACTACCTGCCAAAGACATAAAAATTATAAATCAAGAAATTAAAGAATCATCCATAGGAAATAAACTGTGGCATATTCTTATGATGGGATACTACACAACTATTAAAAAATGAACTACGTCTACTAAAATGAGTAACTCTCAAAAACAATGTTAAGCACACACAAAAAAAACAAGATGTGGAGACCAAACCTACAGCATATCATTTATACAAATAAAATTTTAAGCCTATAAAATACTACAGAATTTTTGTGGAAACAAGTTATGTAGTAAAACCATAAACACACGAGAATAAAATTGGCCAAAAATACAATGTGAGAAACTCCACAAGACAAATGACTGGTTTCTCCAAGAACTAATAGTCACAAGAAAGGGGAAGGAGGACCTCTCTGTTGTAAAGTTGTAAAATAAGAGATAAGAGACAATCAACCATAAAAAATGTGTGTACCTTGTTTGGATCCCAATTTTTATTAAAATCACTATATAATGATATTTTTGAGACAAAGGAGAAAAATAAGCATGGTCTGGATCCTAAGTTCTTAAGAAGTTATTGTTAATTCTGTTAGATATGGATGTCAAGTATGACTGCACGGCAGGGAGAGAACTGGTATACAATAAAACTCTTAAGAGATTAACTGGTATAAAACATGTAATTCAAAAGCTACTTACTTGATTCCTAAAAATCATTATGTATTTGATACCATCAGCTTTAAGGACAGGAAATTCATTCACTATTAAAAAAATAAAGCCATAGTTATTTAAGTGCTAAAGACCACTACTCCCAAATTGGTGACATTATTGGATCTTTGAAACAGTTTGGTAACCAAAATGTCAAGTAACTGAAACTTAATTACATAAAGATCTACTATGTGGTTATTAGTAAGATTATGAGTAATTTTATTTTTTCCCCTTGTTAAGTTTCATTACAAATGAACATGTACTACTTACATAACTGAAGGACCACAAACTAATGACCATGTATCAACTTCTTCCTAGAAAGGAAGCTATTCTGAATCAAGAGTATGTGTCTCTGGATAGAATTTGCTTTAATATTTGTGCTACCGAAGTGAGCAATGGCTGGGATTTGCTTTAAACTACTCTAATTATGGGAAAATAAATTAGTAAAAAAGATAGAATATTGGTCAATTATTAAAAATTCTTGAATCTATCCAGATTCAAGGTACATTAAAATATTCTCCCTTTTAGTGTATTTAAAAATCCATACAAAAGTATTTTTTTCTTTCTTTATTTTTAATACTTATTTTAAGAGAGAGAGAGAAAGAGAGAGAGAATTCCAAGGAGGCTCCATGCTGTCAACACAGAGTCCAATGTTGGCCTTGATTCCACAAGACTTGAGCTGAAATCAACAGTCAGACACTTAATCAACTCAGCCACCCAGGTACCCCCAAAAGTTTTTTTAAAAAGGGATTAAAAAAAAGGGGGGGGGGAGAATACATAAGGAATCTTAATCAACATACTTTCATAAAACATAGAAAATTATCCTTAAGACTTACTCAGTTTCAAGTACTTTAAATTTGTTTCAATTTTTTTTTTTTAATTTTTTTTTTTCAACGTTTTTTATTTTTTTTTATTTTTGGGACAGAGAGAGACAGAGCATGAACGGGGGAGGGGCAGAGAGAGAGGGAGACACAGAATCGGAAACAGGCTCCAGGCTCCGAGCCATCAGCCCAGAGCCTGACGCGGGGCTCGAACTCACGGACCGCGAGATCGTGACCTGGCTGAAGTCGGACGCTTAACTGACTGCGCCACCCAGGCGCCCCTGTTTCAATTTTTAAGATATCAGTTTTTATTTTTTTCTGCCATTAAATATAAAAATATTTTTAAAAATTTTAAAATCCATTGTCAATTGGCTAACATACAGTGTAAAGTGTGTTCTTGGTTTTTGAAGTAGATTCCCATGCTTCATCACTTACACACAACACCCAGTGCTCATCCCAACAAGCGCCCTCCTCAATGCCCATCACCCATTTTCCCCTCTCCTGCCCGCCCTCCCCTCCCCCATCCACCCTCAGTTTGTTCTCTGTATTTAAGAGTCTCTTCTGGTTTGCCTCCCTCCCTCTCTGTAACTATTTTTTTTTCCCCTTCCCTTGGGGAAGACGATGGGGGCATGGTCTTCTATTAAGTTTCTCAAGGTCAATGTATGAGTAGGATTTCGGTTTTTAAATAAGAAGGAAAAGAAAACTAAAGTATAATTCCTATAGGAATTTGTAGCTGAGCTACAAATTTAGTTTTAGTTGTTCCCATTTTCCTTCTACACAAGCAACATCTTCTTTAGACTGTTCATTTCAACTGGGCAAGATCTGGGGAAACTATGTGAGACTTTATTCAGTAAAAGGAGTAACTGCAACAAGGATAGGAGCCATTTTTTTGAGTGTCATGGTGTTGCAGAATCCGTTATGACTTTTGCCATAATGTTAGTTATTTTGCAGTATAAAATAACAAGCAGGGGTGCCTGGCCTGGCTCAGTTGGTAAGAGCACGTGAATCTTGATCTCAGGGGATCATGAGTTCAACTCCCACACTGGGTGTACAGATTACGTTACATACATACATACATACATACATACCATTGCAAGTAAAAAATGTTGTAAGCTGTATAAAAAACATTTTTAACGGGAGCCTAGGTGGCTCAGTCAGTTAAGGGTCCCAAATCTTGATTTCAGCTCTGGTCTGGACTCCATGGGGTTCATGGGATTGAGTCCTACATTGGGCTCTGTACTAATAGCGTGGAGCCTGCTTGGGATTCTCTCTCTCCCTCTCTCTCAAAATATATTAAAAAAAAAAAATCCCCCCCCCCCAACTCACCGTTAGCTGATTTTAAATCGGGGAGAATGTGATTCACAAAGAACTCAGTCAGGTTTACAAGTTCATTTGCTTGTGTAATTCCATGCTGAAAAACAAATTTTTAATATGATAAAATAAAATGAAATACTTCTATCTATCTAACATATAAGAAATTAAGGCAACTTTTAAAAAACAGGTTAAAAATGGAGATGAACACTTCAAATCACAACTGCTTAAATATATTTTAAAAAAAACAAGACTTTTTTAATAAACAAGAAAGAAGCGTCCCTAAATTAAAGAACAGCTAAATTTAAATTTAGCACATTTTATACACCAAGTCTCAGTGAAGGGAATCCATCAGTTTTTTGTCCAGGAGAAAATGAAGTGCTTCATACATCAATGTCAACTCATCTTTGGAGACTATATGATTCTCATCAGAACAAACAGGTTACCTAGCAGAGTAGGCTGCATCATTAGAAATCTATTACTTCTTTCTGATTTCTGTGGTTACCACCAAGACTATTTAAAAAATTTTTTTAACATTTATTCATTTTTAAGAGACAGAGTGCGAGCAGGAGAGGAGCAGAGACAAAGAAAAAGAGGGGGGGGAGGGGGAGAGGGAAAGGAAGAGAGAGAGACAGAGACAGAGACAGAGACAGAGAGAGAATCCAAAGTAGGCTCCAGGCTCAGAGCTGTCAGCACAGAGCCTGACGCGGGGCTCGAACTCACTGACCTGATCATGACCTAAGCTGAAGTAGGATGCTTAACCAACTGACCCACCCAGGTGCCCCACCAGCAAGTCTATTTTAGAAACAAAACTACATTGAAGATTCACCTTCTGTGTTTGGGCTTTTGATGCCAACGATGTCACGAGGTAAATGGCTGCATCTTTGTGTTTCCAGTTGACAGACGGATTTTTTGCATATTCCTGTAGCATGGAATTAACATAACCAGAGAAGATTCCTGTCACGGGTCCCTCAAAAAACTTGCACAATCCTCGTACTAGATCACAAGCAGCCCTGCGTCTAGTATCAATATCTATAAAATCAAAGGGAAATATATCACAGGATAAAAGAAACCACCAACTGATCAAGATTATAAGGCAAAAAATTGCCATTTGATAGCTATCAACAACATAAACAATGAAAAAGACCATTATTTTATTCACAAGACACACAAGAATGGGAATGAAACTAAAAAGATTATCGTAGTAGTTACACACTAATAAGTATGTAAGAGACAGAGGACATTCAATGCTGGACACTTGGATAGAACTCAGACGAGAGCTGCTCTTAAAGGTGTACAAATTAAAGGAGGAAAGGCAGTTGAGACAACACACTTACTCTGACTATTCCTCCTCCCCACAGTGACAAGAACTACTTTAAAGTGCCTTGCTATCAGACTAACAGTTAAAAACCAAAATACATACCAGATCCTTCCAAATCTCTCCTTATGTACTCCTCAGAATTATCTTCAAAGGCTTCTTCATCAGCAGCTACAAAGAGAGATGGCATTTCAAATAACCCCTCAAAAGACATGACAAGCCACTGTACTTTCATAACTGAGTACACAGAAGAGTATGTAGACGTGCCATGTTTTATAGCAAAGTGTTCCTAACAAATGACGACTTGGTGTATTCTTTTTTAAAAAATGCTTATTCATTTTGAGAGAGTGACAGCAAGAGCAAGACAGAGCATGAGTCTGTGAGCTGGAGAGGGACAGAGAGAATCCCAAGCAGGATCCACGCTGTCGGCGCAAAGCCCAACACGGGACTTGATCTCACAACTGTGAGATCATAACCTGAACTGAAATCAAGAGCTGGAAGCTAAACTGAGCCACCCAAGCTTATATATATTTCGTTTATTCTTAATCATTACTTAGAGCACAAATGCCACCCTGAGAGGGTAAGTATAGGTAATTCACACAGCTCACCTGTTCTAATGTGATAGTGTCCCCAGAACGGGACTTTAACCACCACATCAAAAAGGTGACTGCTGGAGCCCAAGCTAGGGATGCCAACTTTTTATTCTGCTAAATAAGGACATTAAAAAACCAAACAGCCTAACAAATATAACCACCATTATTTCATAAAAGTCATTTCCACACCAATAAAAGTAGGATGGACAGTATCAGAATAAAGATCTGTCCTTTATAGTTTCATGAAAAAAACACAAAAGGAAATAAAGCCTTACATGATATTGTCCTTTATTCCTTTTAGTTCCTGATAATTTGAGAACCACTGATCTAATGAATACTTTAACATAAAACACAATTCCTTCCATATTTACTACCTGTCCTTCTCAGCTCTAAGAAGGAGAGACAATTTGTACACTAATACTCTTAAGACTCTCTTAACCTTAATTACAAACGAGGTGGGCTTCAGCTCTGTATTTACAGGTTATCAATCACTTCCACTCTCAACTACACTGTTTGAAAACTGCTATCTGCCTTAGTGAAACACTAACTCAAACAACACCATCCTGGATGGTTTACTTTCTTATCCATGGAATAGGAATTTTTTTAGTCTTATTCAATACTTCTGTGAAAAACCCTCCACAGTGTAAAACAAACCTCACCACAGTGATACAAATGTCTTTTATTTTTAAAATTTATTTTTTAGGGGCGCCTGGGTGGCGCAGTCGGTTAAGCGTCCGACTTCAGCCAGGTCACGATCTCGCGGTCCATGAGTTCGAGCCCCGCGTCGGGCTCTGGGCTGATGGCTCGGAGCCTGGAGCCTGTTTCCGATTCTGTGTCTCCCTCTCTCTCTGCCCCTCCCCCGTTCATGCTCTGTCTCTCTGTCCCAAAAATAAATAAACGTTGAAAAAAAAAAAAATTTTTTTTAATTTATTTTTTAATGTTTTATTCAGTTTTTTTTGAGACACACACACACACACACACACACACACACACACACACACACA
>NW_024412463.1:406144-466086 GCF_014898765.1 Herpailurus yagouaroundi | reverse complement strand
ACACACACACACACACACACACACACACACACACACACACACAGTGAGCGGGGGAGAGGCAGAGAGAGAGGGAGACACAAAATCCGAAGCAGCCTCTAGGCTCTGAGCTGTCAGCACAGTGCCCCACACAGGGCTCAAACCCACGAACTGTGAGATCACAACCTGAACCAAAGTCGGATACTTAACCGACTGAGCCACCCAGGCCCCCCCTCACAAATATCTTTTAAACTACACTTTGTCTTAGTGTAGAAAATAGGCAGTAAGTGGGGGAACCCCAGTGGCTCAGTCGGTTAAGCATCTGATTCTTGGTTTCAGCTCATGTGATGATCTCACGAGATCAAAACCTGGCATCGGTCTCCTCGCTGACAGTGTGAAGCCAGCTTGGGATTCTCTCAAAATAAATAAACATTTTTTTCAGAAATAAGCAATTAAGTGACCTGCAGAAGTTTTAATTAGCAATAAGAAAAAAATCAGACTGGCTTCCTGGGTGGCTCAGTTGATTCAGCGTCCAATTCTTGTTCAGCTCAGGATTCTCTCTCTCCTTCTCCTGCCCCTCCCCTGCTAGTGTGGCATGTGAGCTCTCTCTAAAAATAAATAAGTTAAACTTAAAAAAACTAGGGCGCCTGAGTGGCTCAGTTGGCTAAGTGTATGACTTTGGCTTAGGTCATAATCTTGTGGTTCATGGGTTCGAGCCCCCACATCAGGCTCTCTGGTGTCAGAGCAGAGCCAGCTTTAGATCCTTTGTCTTCCTCTACCCCTCCCCCACCTGCACGTGTGTATACTCTCACTCTCGCAAAAATAAACATTTAAAAAAAAATCAGACTCAATATATTATATAAAAAGCAGCAGGGAACAGACTTACTAAACTTATACTAACATACTCTTTAAAAAAACAAGCTTTTAATCTTCTGAAAAGGCTTCAGACTTTGCCATAATTACCTCTAAATTCCATGTTAGGCACGATAACCTTTTCACAGATACTTGTCAGCGTGTTCTGGTCCTCAAACAGATTCTTATAGTGAGGTCTCTCACAAACTGAAGCCAGAAACTGAATTGCATTACTTACTAACTGGGAAAAAACAAAAACAAAAACACAAAAACAGGCATATTTTTAAGAGCAAAACTAAATCATTTCTTTCTTGGGGGAGGTAGGGAGGGAATGTCTTAATTATCTGTCTCTCCACCATCATCTTACCAAGTCATATTTAACCTCTTGACCTGTTGTAACCAGTAAATTCCAGATGGCTGTGACAAAGCGAGGCAGGTACCGCTGAAATTCCTCATCATACTTCTGTGCATAGAGCGCAGCATTATCACAGATCTGGGATTTTAAGAGCTCCAACAAGCCGGCTTCCTCTTCATCCTCATATAAGAGAAAACAGAAAACTCAAACATACACGTATAATGTTATCATACATAGAGAACAGCTTTAATTCCTGAAACAAACTCCTTAAAAATATAATCCAAAGCCTAGTGTTACAAATGGCATTGATGCCACTATCAATTTATTCATTTAGTCTTTCAAATATAGAACAAATGAAATACTTCTCATTTATTAATCAGTGAGAGTAATTTCAAGTTTTCAAGTTAAAAAGACTTTTCTTGGGGCACCTGGGTGGCTCAGTCGGTTAAGCATCCGACTTCGGCTCAGGTCACGATCTCGCGGTCCGTGAGTTCGAGCCCTGCGTCGGGCTCTGTGCTGACAGCTCAGAGCCTGGAGCCTGTTTCAGATTCTGTGTCTCCCTCTCTCTCTCTGACCCTCCCCCGTTCATGCTGTCTCTCCCTGTCTCAAAAATAAATAAACGTAAAAAAAAAAAAAAAAAAAAAAAAGACTTTTCTTCAGGTTGTTGAATTATAAAATATTTACATGTTAAAGTGAAAATAATGTATTCCTACAGAAATCTAAATGATAAAGGCCATATCACACTTTCCTTTGCAACATGGTCAGGTGTCTTGCTATCTCCTCCCAAAAGGCTGTCACTTCAAATATATAAGATAATGCTGTAAGATTCTCACCAACAATACTCTGGTTATAAAGTATTAAACAGCAAACTAATTCAGGGGTCAAACTACGGTCTGCAGGCCTGCTGCCTATTTTTGTAAGTAAAGTTCTACTGAAATACAGCCTTGCTCATTCCTTCTTTACACTTATATAATTTATAGTATTGCCTATGGCTGCTTTCAACTCCAAATGGAGGGCTGAGTAGTTGGGACAGAGACTGTACAGCCCACAAAGCCAAAAGTATTTACTACCTGAACCTTTACAGATAAAGTTTGCCAACCCCAATCTAAACCATGACAGTCATTTATACGATGCTCTCTACTGTAACAGCAATCCATAAACACCTTTTAAGCTGTACCATGTGACAAAGAATTCAAATTTAGAAGAGATAAAAAGAACTCCCTAACAGGTGGCTCCTCAAGGCATAAACATAAGGAATGTTACATATTAAGAGGACATAAGGTATAACTGGTTAAACGGGCTAAGAGCTCCCTGTAAGAAGGTGAAAATCTTCCTTTAAAGTGTGAAGACGAGCTTTGTTTTTCTGAGGGCATTGTTTTTATTTCACTGGACTGAAAGAATGATGTCATAGGAACCATAGCTTTTTTTGTTGCTTTAGTCGGTAAATCTCAGAGAAAATTTGCTATACACCCACTGAAACAATTCTCTCTGCACCCCACTCCCCAAAATTGATTTGAATCACCTATTCTAATTTTATCTGAAATTGAAGCATTCTCAGTATTTTACTTTTTATGTTTTTTATTTCTTGGGAAAGAGGTAGTAGATCACGAATCTATTAATAAACAAACAAATGAGCAACACAAAGTAAGTGCCCTATGTTGGAAAGTATGCATTATTACAAACCCCAGACCAGAAACTATAACACATTACAAACCTTCATAATGTCCCCATTTTCCCATGCTGCGGATGCTTTTTAAAAAGAGGCTATTGTTGCAAAGGTTTATGTTTTCTTAGTATCTTCAGTGACGGTTTTCTATTTCATAAAATGGTCATAGTGTGAATACTCTGAGGCTTTCCTTTTATTTTTTTTTTTAATTTTTTTTTCAACGTTTATTTATTTTTGGGACAGAGAGAGACAGAGCATGAACGGGGGAGGGGCAGAGAGAGAGGGAGACACAGAATCGGAAACAGGCTCCAGGCTCCGAGCCATCAGCCCAGAGCCTGACGTGGGGCTCGAACTCACGGACCGCGAGATCGTGACCTGGCTGAAGTCGGACGCTTAACCGACTGCGCCACCCAGGCGCCCCTGAGGCTTTCCTTTTAATAATGTAATGATATAGCCTTCCATATAAATCATGGACCTACCTACACCAGGCCCACAAGAAGAGTAATTCTGTATGTTACAAATAACCAAACATAGAACATCCCACATAACTAAATATTACTTGCCTTCTTGGGTTCTACCTATCAACAGTGCAAGAGTAAAAAAAATTTTAGGATCCAGAATTTAATGTTCAGTGAAACAGGAGACTTTTGATCTCTGGGTCTTGAGTTCGAGCCCTATGTTGGGCAAAGTTTACTTGTGTGGCGCCTGGGTGGCTCAGTTGGTTAAGCGTCCGACTTCGGCTCAGGTCATGATCTCACGGTCCGTGAGTTCGAGCCCCGCGTCAGGCTCTGTGCTGACAGCTCAGAGCCTGGAGCCTATTTCAGATTCTGTGTCTACCTCTCTCTAACCCTCCCCCATTCATGCTCTGTCTCTCTCTGTCTCAAAAACAAATAAACGTTAAAAAAAATTTAATTAATTAAAAAATAATAATAAAGTAAATGTTCTCAAATAACGATTTCATTTTTTGAAGTCTAATTATATTCCAAAGGTTTCAGAGGGCATTTTTTTTTTACATATTTAAAAACTGAGATATAATCAAAATCTAATATTTCAAACAATTCTTCATTTAAAAAAAGGCTACTTGGGAAACATTTTAAAACAATACTTACATCAGTTTGTAGAAGCTTGTTATCTAATGTCAAGAGGGTATGAAAATTGTTCATCCAAGTTTCCATATTATCTTCAAAAAACTCAGGGAGATCCTAGAATAAACACTGACTTGAGACTTTTGATTAAAATAAATGTTATTTTAGTAAGTTTTGCCCCATGCCAAACATTTCCCACAAACCTACTGCCTCAAGTCCACACTTTTCAGCCTGAGCCAACCATTAACTATTTAGACAAGACTTCTCTATTCCAGCTGGGTCTGGCAGCTGAATAAACCATTGTGTCTTATGTTTATACACTTTCAACCACAAAATGAGGCCACCTCTATTTCCTGTCCCAATCTAAATTTACTTTCTCTCGGAAGGTCTAAGACTGTATGAAACCTTTCCTTACAAAAACTCAGTGCTTACCAATATCTTCCTTTTCCTTTCTGAACTATCGCATTTATTGTAAGATGACCACCCATTCAAACTCATCATCTTACAGTTACTGATTTCCTGTGCCATAGTACTGCCTTTTTAACGAGGGATAAGCCCCCCAAGGTAAAGATTATATTTCCTCTTTTGGTTTCCTTAACTATGCCTAACAAGTTATTAAGAGCCTCAATTCTACCTGATTTCTAAAAATAGAATTCAAAAGAAGGTATAAGCAAAAATAGTGACATCCTTTAAGTAAAAATTTCTCAAACTGGTGTCCAGCGGAACACAGATGCAGATATGCCATTTTGGGATGTTCATCTCCTATTCCACCCATTCCTTTTAGAGAATGCTTTTCCTACCACTGTGAGTGTAGTCATGTTATGAGGATGACGTTCAGGTACTTGGCCCTGGCTCTGAGCAATGAAAAAGCCAAATACCTTCCTCCTGTCTATTTGACATCAAAGAATCAAAAGCAAGAAATACAACAAAACTGGGGCACCTGGGTGGCTCAGTCGGTTGAGCAACCAACTCTTGGTTTCGGCTCAGGTCATCATAGTTCGAGGGATGGAGCCCCCCATCAGGCTCTGTGTTAAGACCCTTCTTCTCATTCTTGGAGCCCTGAATCTTAAAGTAACATTTCAAGAAAAAGAATGGTTGGGGCGCCTGGGTGGCGCAGTCGGTTAAGCGTCCGACTTCAGCCAGGTCATGATCTCGCGGTCCGTGAGTTCGAGCCCCGCGTCGGGCTCTGGGCTGATGGCTCAGAGCCTGGAGCCTGTTTCCGATTCTGTGTCTCCCTCTCTCTCTGCCCCTCGCCCGTTCATGCTCTGTCTCTCTCTGTCCCAAAAATAAATAAAAAACGTTGAAAAAAAAAAAATTAAAAAAAAAAAAAGAAAAAGAATGGAGGCCACTATCTCAGTAGCAAGAGGGGGACCAGACATTTTCTACTAGAAGTCCATGGCTGTGTTTCTTCTGAAATGCCACAAATTCTTACACCTTTCAACACCTGGCTCTTCAGCCTTCTGTCCCCTATGCTTTCAATAAAAGCCTTTTTGTATAAGCTAGCCAGAGACCTGTAACCAAATCATGGTTTCCCCAGTGTTAATATCCACTTAAATGAATAAAAGAGAAAGGCCTGAAAATGTGATCTCTCAGTGTCTTCAATACTGTATACAGGGTGACTCTCCAAAGCAGTGATTTAGGAAATGGGGTTTCTCTAAGTTATTGGACTACAAAAGAACACTACCTTTCCCCACAAAATACCCACTAGAAATATCCTAAAAATAACTCCAGAACAACTATAAAGTAGAACACTATTTGCAGACAAAAAATGGAGGAAGTCAGAGAAATACTAATTACTTTCTTTGCAGAAAAATCAATGCTGGCCAAGAAGTCTTTATCAATTCAGAACCTATATATTTGACATCAAAGAATCAAAAGCAAGAAACACAACAAAACTGGGGCGCCTGGGTGGCTTGATCGGTTGAGCATCCAACTCTTGGTTTCGGCTCAGGTCATCATACCTCGTGGGATGGAGCTAACAGCTATATGTGCTATTATATGTGCTATATATTAGCTATCTGTGCTAACAGCATGGAGTCTGCTTGGGATTCATTCTCTCTCTCTCTCAAAATAAGTAAATAAACTTAAAAATTAAAAAAAAAAAAGAAATGTAACAAAACTCACCTGAAAGTTTAAACTGTAGAACAATTTTGAGATAAGGATCAGGGAAGAAAAAAGAATCCTTAGGGCAGAGGCATCATTTGCATGGGTACTGCAGAGTTCAATAGTGGCCTTGGCAAGGAAATTAGGAACACAGTTTTAATGTTATATAAACTTTAGTCAAATAAGGTGAGACTACTTATATCTTCTCCAAAATTTACCTTTTAAATAGTATACGGTCATATAAGAGATTCTGAAAAAATATATTACAACAGTATATATTTTTACATTGTCCATAATAGCACTACTAAAAAGTCCAATGTTAATATTTCAACTAGATCCTTCTACCCTCCTTTGTGCATATAAATATATTACAAAATTGTCTTTATCTGCTCTCATTAAATAATTCCCCTGCCACCTGGCATTTAATTTGTTTCCAATTATTTATTATTCTAACTATAATAAACAGGCTTATCTAAAACTATGCATACCTTTAATTTTTGCAGTATGAAATTCTAGAAGTGTATTACCAAAGCAGAGCACTATGCTATGAGCACAGGTTTTGCAAGCCAGATAAAACTGGATATAATCCAGACTCTTGTTCATCATGAGCAGTACTTTGAGCAATTACTTTACTGAGCCCCAATCTCCTCATCTGTAATCTGAAAATAATGCCTACCTCAGAGAATGAGAATGAAGAAATACACATAAAATATCCTAGTACTTCGTGGAATATGTAAAAGACACTCAACAAATCTTACTTCCTATATCCTGGAGTTAAGAAATATGAATATAAAGGTTTTCTTAATGAAATGTCAAACTCCAGACACTACCATTTATAATCCAATGGACAGGACATCAGACTTCATTTCACTGCACTCTAACACTTTTTTTTTTTTTCCCTAACACTTTTAACATTAGTAAAACGAAATAAAAATCTGTGCCAACCCAATAGGTGGAAAATCTTGATTACATTTTATCCAATTTTATTTTCTTAGATAAAAATGTACAGTCGACAGGGAGCCTGGTGGCTCAGTCGGTTGAGTGTCTGACTTTGGCTCAGGTCACGATCTCACAGTTCTGGGGTTGGAGCCCCTTGCTCTTGCTGTCAGCACACAGTTCACTTCAGATCCCCTCCCCACCCCGCTCTCTCAAAAATAAATAAACATTAAGAAAAAATGTACAATCAGTAAGACATCCTAACCATGAAAAATTTCTGTGCACACTTTACATCTTAGAAGTTGTATCATACAACTTTCCTTTTTTGAATATAGGAAAGGAGTAGCTTTTCCAGAGTTATTAGCAAAACTAGGTTAAGGCTTGGCTCCCTTTTTTATTAGCTGGGGGATACTGAATCCTCTCTCCTTATCTGAAAAAAGGTTAAAAATATATCTCTTTCAGGGTGCCTGGCTAGCTCAGTCAGAAGAGCATGTGACTCTTAATCTTGGCATCTTGAGTCCAAGCCCCTTGTTGGGTGTAGGGATTACTTAAAAAAACTTAAGAGGGAAAAAAAAAAACGGGGGCACCTGGATGGCTGTTGGTGGAGCACGTGACTCTTGATCCCACTGGGGTTTTAAGTTCAATCCCCACATTGCACGTGGATATTGCTTAAAAATAATTAAAAAAAAATTTTTTTTTAATCTTTCAATCTTACAGGATTCTCAGAGATAAAGAACATGTTTAGGAAAGCAGCCTGTGCACCATAAGATGTACAAATATATAAATTAATTAGCTGAACTATATGTAAAAGTCAAATCAAAATGGGGAGCGATTCCTTTAGAAACACACATTCAGGCAAACCGTAAGAGACTCTTAAGGACTGAAAACAAACTGAGGGTTGATGGGGGGTGGGGGAGAGGGGAAAGTGGGTGATGGGCATGAAGGAGGGCACCTGTTGGGATGAGCACTGGGTGTTGTATGGAAGCCAATTTGACAATAAATTATATTTTAAAAAATAACAAACATTCAAATACTTGAGTGAAATATGATGTCTGGGATTTGCTTTTAAGTATTCCTACAAAGGAGAGGAAGGGAGGGGGAAAAAGTAATACTGTTAACCTTGTGTAACAGTAACAGATACATGGGAGTTAATGACATCATCTTCTCTATTTCTGTACAGGTTTGGAATTTTTCAAAAGAAATGCTGCTCTAAGTATTACCTATCAAATAGACTTAAAGCATTCTCTTAACTAAAATCCACACAAATAATTAAGCAGTTTAAAATATTAAGTAATTTTACAGTATCACAAAGATAGTATTCCATTACCTTAAATAGATTAGTCAAAGGTAAAGCAAAGGCATCCAGAACAAGTTTAATTTCAGTCCATAACTCATTAGACTTAAATTCATGGCGATATCTAAAAAATTAAGGTAAAGTAGGTAAATTTACAAGCTTTATGTTTGACTTTAGGCCTTCAAGAATAGATTAGACTACTTAAGAAACAAACATAATAATGAACTGAGAAGCTTATCTCTTATTCTAAGATTACCAAGTTCAAAGGAATGACAACAGTCACAAAAATACAACTATTTACACAAACAAAAGCATTTGAAAAAAAGTATTTTAAAAATATGAATTGGGCCTCCTGGGTGACTCAGTTTAGCTTCCAACTCCTGATCGCAGCTCAGGTCATGATCTCACAGTTGGTGAGTTTGAGCCCTCTGTGTTGACAGCAGGAAGCCTGCTTGGGATTCTGTGTCTCTTCCCTCTGCCCCTCTCTCTCTTAATAAATAAAATTAATATTTTATAAATATATGAATTTATCGGGGCACCTAGCTGGCTCAGTTGGAAGAGCATGAGACTTTTGATCTGGGGATTGTGAGTTTGAGCCCCAAGTTGGGGGTACAGATTACTTACAAATCTTAAAAAAAAAAAAAAAAAAAAAAAAAAAAAAAAGAATTTATCAATACCTTTTAAATAAAGAATGTGCTGTACGAAGGACTCCATTAATAACATGGAAATCTCCACTCTGAAAACGATTCACCATTTCTGTCAACAAGTCAGGCCATTTCTGAGGGAAATCTTCTCTGCCAATAATGCTAATAGCATCACTTAACTGGAGCGGGAAGGGAAAAGATTAATTAGATCAAAGCTCTGCAAACAAGCCTCCTTAAATAGTAGGGCCTTACATTACCTGCTTCTGAATTTGCTCTGGGCTGCTAAGCATCAAGTGCACTATGTTGGCTTTAATAGCTACACGGTCAGCTTCGCAAATTTTGTTCGGTTCATCTTCAACCTTAAAAGCAAAACATCAATACCAAGTAACATGAACTCCATATCCATGACCATATGGGTTTATAGATAAAAATGTATATTCTATCCCAAATGCAAATATTTTACATACAAATCAACGAGCTTCACTGGCTCCCTGATGCCAATGAAAAATCGGAGTTCTATATGTCACCATTCTCAGAACACATGGTTAAAGTCTTTATGGACATGCACAGCACAGGCCACATCCATCTCCAGAACCTTCAATCTGACCCTTGCCTTAAGTCAGAGGTCTTTTCAATGAAAACTTCTTGATCATTACCAGTTGGAAAACATCCAAGACTACATCACTCAAAGAGGTTCTGGAAGTCTCACCACTTTTACAAATCAAGACAGAAGAAGAGGGCTAGCGTGTCTGCAGAGGGATGGATTTTTAAACATCCTACGTTTCACTAGTTGTTTCTTCACTATGTGTGGTAACACCTAACTGCACAAGCTTAAAAAAACTATTTACTACATTTACTACCTCATCATAAACTCTTTCACGAAATGAAGACAAAAGAAGAATTCTAAATAAATATTTAGGCATATTTATAGTTGACTATTTAGAAAAACTGACCATTTTTGTCAACCTTAATACTTTCTAAATATCATCACTGCTATCACTTCAAAACAATTCTTTTCTTTTTTTCTTTACCCTAAGTCAGGGTTTCCTCAATCGCAACATTACTGGCATTCTGAGTCAGATAAATCTTTGGTATTGGAATCTTTTTTGTACGCTGTAGGGCAGTTACCAGCATCCCTGGTTTCTACCCACTAGACCCTGGGTCCCCAGCTATGACAACCAAAATGTCTCCAAAGATATTTGCAGGCAAAATTATCCCCCATTGAGAACCACTGTCATAAGGTAGGGAAAATACCTTAATTTCTAATTTTGCAATTAAACTTGCAATATAATAGGATTCACCTTAAAATTAGAATCTATTTCCACATACCCCTTATCAAAAACTCCAAATCTAAATTATTTCACATTCTACAAATTTTTAATATATGTAACATGGTTTTATAACTGTGTTTAATTTTTTCCAGTCCATAAGAGACACTGCTTCAATTATTCAGTAAGATCTGTGTCTTCCCACAGAATCTCTCTTCAGTTGACAATGAGCTGATGTTCAAATTCAACCATAATGGATGGGCGCCTGGGTGGCTCAGTCAATTCCTGATCTTGGCACAGGTCATGATCTCGCAGTCTGTGGGATGGAGGCCCATACCAGGCCCTGTACTGGCGGCATGGAGGCTGCTTGGGATTCTCTCTCTCCTCTCTCACCCCCGTCCATGTCTCCCCCCCACCAAATAAATAAGCTTAAAAAAAATTTTTTTTTCAACCATAATGGAGGCAAAAACCAAGTCTCACACTCTACCAACCTGGGTTAGCAAGTTCAAGTTATCTATATGAACTCAAATGAAACAATAGGAACTTTGGAGAAGCATCCTGTCTAGCTTTTGTTAAGTCTTTCAGAATTTCTATACAGACAAATCATGTCATCTGTGAACAAAGTTTTATGTTTTCCTTCCCTATCAGTATACCTTTTCCTTCCTCTTATTCCATTAGCAACGACTTCCAATACAATGTTGAAAAGGAGTGATGAGAGGGGACATCCTTGCTTTGTATCTCATCTTAGTGAAAAAGTTTCAAGTTTCTCACCATTAAGTAGGATATTAGCTCTAGGCTTTTTGTAGTTAGTCTTTATAAAGTCAAGAAAGTTCTCTTCCATTCCTAGTTTACTGACAGTTTTACCATGGATGGGGGTAGGATCTTGTTAAATGCTTTTTATTCATCTACTGATATGATGCATTAACTGATTTTTCAATGTTGAACCAGCCTTGCATACCTAGGATAAATCCCACTTGGTCATAGTTTGTAATTCTTTTTACACCTTTTTGGATTTGATCTGCTAATATTTTGTTGAAGAGGGTTCTATTTAATTTTATCTTTAATCTGTGTCTGAATCTTTCAGGAGCACTGCATATATAAATCTTAAACATACAGGTATGAGACTGTGTGTTCACAAAATACTTACAATTCTCCAATTTCTTTTAATATAGTTCTTGAATGTTACTGAGGCACACACTTTGATAACATTATCCTGGGACTTTTCCAGCAAAGTTAAAAGCAACAGTGGATAATTCTGATTTCCTTCTACAGATTCAAGAAACTTCTCAGCTGTAAAAGAATTTTCATGTTAGAAGATTTGTTACTTTAACCAAATCTTTCCATTTTATATACAGGTGAGCTATGTAGATCTGATTAAAAGCATCAAAAAATTAGGGGCACCTGGGTGGCTAAGTTGGTTAAGTGTCCAACTCTTGATTTCAGCTCAGGTCATGATCCCAGGGTTGTGGGACTGAGCCCGCATCAGATTCCACACTGAGTGTGGAGCCTGCTCAGGATTTTTTCCCTCTCTCCTCTCTCTCTGCCCCTTCCCTTCTTGCACTGTCTCCCTCTCTCTAAATAAACAGTTTCAAATCACTTTACCATCCATTAAAACTCACTTGAGGGCACCTGGGTGGCTCAGTCAATTAAGTGCCAGACTCAGGCTCAGGTCATGATCTCAAGGTTTGTAAATTTGAGTCCCATGTTGGGCCCTGTGCTGAAAGTTCAGAGCCTGGAGCAGGCTTCAGATTCTGTGCCTCCCACTCTCTCTGCCCCTCCCCTGCTTGTGCTCTCTCTCTCTCAAAAATAAATAAACATTAAAAAAAATTTTTTTTAGTTAAAAAAACACAAAAATACACCTCACTTGATTCTGGCAAACCTGTAACATGGCCTGACTGATCACCCCTGCAGAAGGAAAATCTGCTTCTCAGATTAAGTGACTCTCTGGCAAATTCATAATGAGACCTTCTTCAACTTAGGATGGAACTATGTCCCGATAAAAGCATGCTAAGTTCAAAATGTCAGAAGTCAAAACTGCATTCATTATACCTCATGTACTCATTAGCCCAGCCTACTTGAAAGTGCTCAGAACACTTAGATTAGCCTACAGTTGGGCAAAACCATCTATTGCAAAGCCTATTTTATAACAAAGTGTTTCTATCTCATGTAATTTGCTGAGTACTATACTGAGAGTGAAATCAGAAAAGTTATATGGGTACAGAATGGTTGTCAGTGTGCTGGTTGTTTACCTTTGTGACAACATGACTGAATGGGAGCGTGGCTTGCTGTCACTGCCCAGCACCGTGAAACAGTATTGTACTGCCGCCTATCACTGGCCCAGGGAGAAGTTCAAAATTCACAATCTGAAGTATGGTTTCTACTAAACATGTGTTGCTTTTGCACCAACCTATCATCAAAAATTCACTGAGGGATGGATGGGGCACCTGGGTGGCTCAGTCAGTTGAGCGTCCAGCTTCAGAGCAGGTCATGATCTCACGGTTTATGGGTTTGAGCCCCGCGTCGGGCTCTGTGCTGGCAGCTCAGAACCTGGACCCTGCTGCGGATTCTGTGTCTCCCTCTCTCTCTGCCCCTACTCCACTCGTGCTCTGTCTCTGTCTCTCAAAAATGAATAAATGTAAAAAAAAATTATAAAGAATTACAGTAAAAAAAAAAAAATCACCAAGGGGCACCTGGGTGGTTCAGTCAGTTGAGCATCCAACTTCAGCTCAGGTCATGATCTCACGGTTTGTGGCTTCGAGACCCACACTGGGCTCTCAGCTGTCAGTGTAGAGCCTGCTTCAGATCCTGTCTCCCTCTCTCTCTGTCCCTCCCCTACTCATTCTCTCTCTTTCAAAAATAAATAAAAACACTAAAAAATTTTTCACTGAGTGGAACCATCAAGTTGAAGACTGTTCTGGTTTATTCCAGAAGGATTATTATTAGTACTATTAGTAATGGCAGTAAAAAAAAATTTATACTACTGTGATGAAAATCAAATGATTAATGCATGCTAATGTAGATTTTTATTAATCATATGGGTCTGGTGCTTTACTCACATCTCGCATCTATTATTTCCTTAACTGTCACTACTACCCATAGGTATATTATCCTTATTTTAAAAACAAGACCCCTGAAAAATAAATAAATAAATAAATAAATAAATAATAAAAACAAGACCGCTGGAGTTAGGTAGTCTTAAGATCACACAGCTAGATTTCATCACTGATAAAGTTTTAGTGCAGTCCTTATTCTATCATACTGGCCCTCAATGTTCTTCTCAAACTAAACATTGTTAATACCAGCAAAAAATATTCAAAGATTTTACCCACATATTTTCAACTCCTACACTTAAGGGATAATCAGTCTTCTGAGTTTACTGATCACAGTGAGGGTTTATAACATTTCCTCTTTACAAGCTTCATAAGGCAACACCTACCCTAAGGTCCCGATATGTATTGAGAAGGTCTCCTTTTAGCATCTATTAGTTTCTACAATTTAGTATTTTCTACAATCTACACCTCTCTTCTTTCTGAACTGGGTCCCAAGAGTTTGGCGTCCATCCTCAAATCTTCCCTACTTTGTGCTCATCATGTCTTTTTTAAAAGATGAGGAATATGGGGCACCTGGGTTGCTCAGTCAGTTAAGCATCCAACTTCAGCTCAGGTCATGATCTTATGGTTCGTGGGTTTGAGCCCTACATCGGGCTCTGTGCTGACAGCTCAGAGCCTGGAGCCTGCTTCAGATTGTTTCTCCCTCTCTCTCCGCCCCTCCCCTGCTCACATTCTGTCTCTCAAAACTGAATAAAACCGTTAAAAACATTTTTTTTTTTTAATAAAAAATAAAAGATGAGGAATGCTAGGGGGCGCCTGGGTGGCTCAGTAAGCTGAGAGTCAACTCAGGTCATGATCTCACAGTCAGTGGTAAGACTGACCACTGCATCAGGCTCAGCACTGGACATAGAGCCTGCTTAAGATTCTCTCTCCTCTTCTACCCCACTCCTACTCACACGTGCACGCTCTCTCTTCTCTCTCATTCCCTCTCTCTCTCAAAAAAAAAAAAAAAAAAAGATGAGGAATGGTAAACTGGAAAATGTTGGGGCACCTGGGTGACTCAGTCAGTTAAATGTTCAACTTTGGCTCAGGTCATGGCCTCACAGTTCGTGAGTTTGAGCCCCATGTTGGGTTCTGTGCTGACAGCTCATAGCCTGGAGCCTGCTTTGGATTCTGTGTCTCCCTCTCTTTGCCCCTCCCAAGCTCACACTCTCTCTCTCTCTCAAAAATAAAAACATTAATAAATAAAATGAACTGGAAAATGATTTTCAAGAGGGACACACTATGGTTTTGTAGGAGTCTGGAAGGCTTTGGCTGTTTCCTCTCAGTGGTTAGCACTGCCCACAGGGCAACACACTGTATCCATGCTCTGGGGAAAGCCCATATAAATTGCCAGATCTCTTTCTTAAATTGAAATCAATACCCTGAAAGAAATCTCAGGAGTTTAAGTCAAATTATTTCTGTGCTCATTTCCTTCAACTTGCTCACAAAATATTTACAACGACATGTTTCTTTTTAAATTTTTTTTTTCAACGTTTATTTATTTTTGGGATAGAGAGAGACAGAGCATGAACGGGCGAGGGGCAGAGAGAGAGGGAGACACAGAATCGGAAACAGGCTCCAGGCTCTGAGCCATCAGCCCAGAGCCTGACGCGGGGCTTGAACTCACAGACCGTGAGATCGTGACCTGGCTGAAGTCGGACGCTTAACCGACTGCGCCACCCAGGCACCCCTACAACGACATGTTTCTACACACTCAAAGCGCCTCAAACTGTCTTCCAGTTCATCCATACCAGTCTCATCTCAAGAACCAAAGGAGCACAGTGCTATCTATAAGCTGAGATCCGCTACACATTTCAACCTCCAGATCATTTTCTAAAGATGTTGAGTTGGTCTAGTACAACCTGAGAAATGCTATGTTCATAACTCTTTTCCAGAAAACATCAATTTATTCCTACACTCTGTCCCTGGAATCGTAAAACAGTAACCACCTCACCTTACAAACACACAATTATTAAAAATCATTTTCAACAGACAGGGTTTGCAGAGGCTTTCTGGGAAAGTCTAAGAAGATTACAGCCATTAATTTTCCTTCCTCCAAGAACACATTACTTCTTTAAGCACTAATGGGGAAAACCACAATTTTCCCTCTCAGAAATCACAAGGCTATCCTAGAAGAGAATGGATGTATTAACATGTTTACAATTCTACTTATTTTACAGAACATAAATCTTCAACACACACACATACACACATGCAATCACTCACTCATTTCTTTGTGAGGCCATGCTAAAAGCCTCTTTCTGAGCATGCACATTAGTATGTTCTGCAGAAGTGGGATGACCATACCTGGTTTTAATAAGGCTTACATTGAGAACCATCAACTTACTACCCCTCCCACAAGAGACATCTGGCTCTCAGAAGTAGTTTGCTTTTTCTGCACAGTATTTCAATTTTTTGAACTCAGATGTTATCATTTCAAAATGAGGACATTGCACACTTCACAGAAACGTCTTTTATTTATTTTTGGGACAGAGAGAGACAGAGCACAAACGGGGGAGGGGCAGAGAGAGAGGGAGACACAGAATCGGAAACAGGCTCCAGGCTCTGAGCCATCAGCCCAGAGCCTGACGCGGGGCTCGAACTCACGGACCGCAAGATCGTGACCTGGCTGAAGTCGGACGCTCAACCGACTGCGCCACCCAGGCGCCCCGAAACGTCTTTTATTTTTGAAGCAAAGCTGGAAATCTGATCCAGCAAGACTGGTTTGAATCCCCCAAAGTTAGCTCATCCCAAAAGCCCTTAACCAAGGTATGTAAGTCACATATTACCAGTCCCCACTTGGCCTGCCTCCATCATTTACCTTCACATCTGACTCCTGTGGGCATCTGAGTTTACAATTCCAAGCTTAGGGGCACCTGGGTGGCTTACAGGGTTAAGCATCCAACTCTTGATCTCTCTTGTCTGACTTTGGGTCAGGTCATGATCTCCGGCGGTTCAGGAATTCAAGCCCCGCATTGGTCCAGCACTCCGTGCAGAGCCTGCTTGGGATTCTCTCTCTCCCTCTCTCTCTCTGCCTCCCCTGCACTTGACAGGCACTCTCTCTCTTCTCTCTCTCAAAATAAATAAACTTAAAAGAAAATCTAAGCTTATACTAAATTTCTAACAGAAACTGGTCAAATACAGAAGAGAGGAACCTTGGTCTTAAAACGTATTAATTAAATCAAACTCAACATGGGGATTATGAGACTGTCTCATTACCTGATTTAATTAATCACTTTTTAGGCAATTAACTTTCATCTCTGTGCCCTAATTATTATCTCTCTAAAACTGGCAAATGTGGGGATTTTCAGAAAGGTGAAGGGACAAGGTATTCTAGACACAGTGCTTTTTAATCCAAGACACCAAATAAAAGAGATTTTACTCAAAAAACAAAACCAAACCAAAAACACCCATCACCATACATTACAGCAGCTATAAGCAGCCAACCATCTACTTTATAGCTGGAGAATGAAAAAGAAACTATGCCTGAAAATCAAAGTGTAAATCTTTTTTTTTTTTTAACTTACAAATACAGGTAGATTATGCAAAGGTTTTCCTCACCTGTTCTTAAAGAATAGATCAAACCACAAAACATCTATTCTCTTTACCTGGACGTCTGATGGCAGGATCCGGATCAAGAGTTTTCTTTAAATATTCTGTTAGCGTTTGCAAATTTGCATCGCTGAGCTCCATTGCCATAGAACCTAAAACAAAAAATGAGGTTTGGTAAATTGGTCACATTGGGACATAGTGATTTACATAAAAGAGTACTTTTGTACTATGGGTCTTCCCCTCTCTGAAGGTCATCCACTTGTTACATTTTAAGGTATGGGCTATATAAGCCTGACTCAGCTCAGACAAAATTCCAGAAGATAATGGGCTTTTTTGAAAATGGTTAGCTAATTTTGAGATGAAGAATATACATACCACAAAGTAAAAAAAGAAGGTGCAGAAAAACAAAGCTGAATAATTGATCAAAGTCACATAACATTTATTAGATTTAATGCTACAAAAAAAGGCAGACAAGAGTTTAAAAAAAGACTCAGTAGGAACTTTTTTTTAAAAAGGCCCACCATGGGGCGCCTGGGTGGCTCAGTCGGTTGAGCGTCCAACTTCAGCTCGGGTCATGATCTCGCGGTCCATGAGCTCGAGCCCCGCGTTGGGCTCTGTGCTGACAGCTCAGAGCCTGGAGCCTGTTTCAGATTCTGTGTCTCCCTCTCTCTCTGACCCACCCCTGTTCATGTTCTCTCTCTGTTTCAAAAATAAATAAACTTAAAAAAAATAAAAAATAAAATAAAATAAATAAAAATAAATAAAAATAAAAAGGCCCACCATAGGGGTGCCTGGGTGGCTCAGTTGGTTAAGTGTCCGACTTTGGCTCAGGTCATGATCTCACAGTTCGTGGGATGGAGACCCATGTCAGGCTCTGTGCTTTCAACTGGAGCCTGGAGGCTGTTTCAGATTCTGTGTCTCCCTCTCTCTCTGCCCCTCCCCTGCTAGCACCTGTCTCACTCCCTCTCAAAAATAAACATTAAAAAAAATAAATAAAAGGGGCCACCATAAGAAATTACAATTTTAAGAAGTAAGGATCCCATAAAGAGTTCTGAGATTAAAGAAACTAGAATAAATTTCTTTGTGCACAACATGCAATCACAAGCACTGACAACAAACCAGATGCTAAGAATCTGTACCTGGGGAGAGAACGCTGGGGTTCAGAGGATGACAGCTATTATTATGATTAAAAAGGAACCTTCTACACTAAAAGCAAAGATAAGCAAGTGGGACTACATCAAACTAAAAAGCTTCTGCACAGCAAAGGAAACCATCAAAATAGAAAAGGCAGCCTGCCAAATGGGAGCAATTATTTGCAAATCATATATCTGATAAGAGGTTAATATCCAAAATATATTTTTAAAAACCCACACAACTCAGGGTGCCTGGGTGGCTCAGTCGGTTAAGCCGTCGATTTCGGCTCAGGTCGTGATCTCGCAGTCTGTGAGTTCGAGCCACGCATCACGCTCTGTGCTGGCAGCTCAGAGCCTGGAGCCTGCTTCTGATTGTGTCTCCCTGTCTCTCCCCTGCTTGCTGTCTCTGTCTCTGTCTCTCTCTCAAAAATAATAAACATTAAAAAAAATTAAAAAAAAAAACCCACACAACTCAAAAGCAAAAAAAAAAAGAAAAAAAAATCTGAGTAAAAAATGGGCGGAAAATCTGAACAGACATTTTTCCAAGGCACAGAGATGGCCAACGGTTACATGAAAAGGTTCTCAACTTCACTAATCATCAGTAAAATGCAAATCAAAACCACAATGAGACATTACCTCACACCTGTTAGAATAGCAATCATCAAAAAGACAAGAGATAACAAGTGTTGATGAGGATGTGGAGAAAAGCTGGTGGGAATGTAAACTGGTACAACCACTGTGGAAAATAGTATGGAGATTCCTCAAAAAATTAAAAAAAGAACTATCACAGATCATGTGATCCAGAAATTCCACTTCTGGGTATTTCTCAAAGGAAGTGAAAACATTAATTCAAGGGGCGCCTGGGTGGCTCAGTCAGTTGAGCGTCCGACTTCGGCTCAGGTCACGATCTCATGGTTCGTGAGTTCGAGCCCCGCGTCAAGCTCTGGGCTGATGGCTCGGAGCTTGGAGCCTGCTTCCGATTCTGTGTCTCCCTCTCTCTCTGCCCCTCCCCCATTCATGCTCTGTCTCTCTCTGTCTCAAAAATAAACATTAAAAAAAATTTAAAAAAAATTAAAAAAAAAAACATTAATTCAAAAAGATATCTGCACCTCTATGTTCACGGCAGCATTTTTTTTTTTTTACAGCAGCCAAGACAGGGAAATAACCTAAGTGTTCATCACTGGATAAATGGATACAGAAAATGTGATAATGTGTATACAATGGAATATTATTCAGCCATAAAAAGGGTAACCCTGCCACTTGTGACAAAACGGATGGATTTTTTTTTTTTAATTAGGCTCTATGCCCAACGTAGAGGTTGAACTCATGACCCCAAGATCAAGAGTTGCATGCCCTGAGCCAGCCATGTGCGCCCTGGACGGATCTTGAGGGCATTATGCTAAGTGAAATAAGTCAGAGAAAGATAAATACCGTATGATTACTTTAATGTGGAATTTAAAATTTAAACAAACACACCAGAGCTCATACATATAGAGAACCAAATGGTGGTTACCAGAGGTGGGGCTTAGGGGTGTATGAAATGGGTGAAGAGGGTCAAAATGTACAAAATTCCAGTTATAAGTAAGTCATGAGGATATAATGTATAGCATGGTGACCATAATTAATAATATAGGGGGCACCTGACCAGCTCAGTTGCGGGGAACATGGAACTCTTGATCTTGGGCTTGTGTGTTCAAGCACCACATTGGGTGCAGAAATTACTAAAATAGATAAACAAACAAACAATACTGTATTGTGCGGCAGCTGGCTGGCTCAGTCGGTAGAGCATGGGACTCTTTATCTTGGGGTCATGAGTTCCAAGCCCCATGTTGGGCACAGAGCCTATGTAAGAAAAACAAAGTTCTAATGACAAAAAAAAAAAATCTGTAAGGGCACCTGAGTGGCTCAGTTAAGCATCTGACTTCAGCTCAGATCATGATCTCACAGCTCGTGAGTTCAAGCCCCACATCCAGTTCTGTGCTGACAGCTCAGAGTCTGGAGCCTGCTTCAGATTCTGTGTCTCCCTCTCTCTCTGCCCCTCCCCTGCTCTTGCTCTGTCTCTCTCTCTCTCTCCTTCAAAAATAAATAAACATTAAAAAAAACTTTTTTTTTAAAATCTGTAATTATGTTTAGTTATGGATGTTAACTAGATGTGCTGTGGTCATTTCACAATATATACATATATTACTCATTGTATTATACACCCGAACCTAATGGTAATGTCAATTACAGCTCAATAAAAAAAGGTAACCATTAACTTAAAAAGGGGGGGAGGATGGAAGGTCTCCATGGCTCAACTGGTTAAGGTTAAACGTCTGACTCTTGATTTCAGCTCAGGTCATGATCTCATGGATCGTGAGTTCAAGAAGCCCCCTATCAGACTCCTCACTGACAGTGCAGAGCCTGCTTGGGATTCTCTCTCCCTCTCTCTCTCAAAATAAGTAAACTTAAAAAAGTAACAATTTTATTAAGTAAATATTCAAATCTTAAACAACACCAAATATAAATCACAGAATACACTGCCACTGGCCAAAAAAAATTAACATCTAATACATTACAAATTCTAAACTAAATCTATGGCTTATACCCACATGACTGATGACATAAATACAGACAGAAAAAACAGCACATATATACAGATTATAAGAGTGAGTGCGTGCACACATCATTCTCCATAAACAAAAAGCTTGAGAATGCTATAAAAGAGGACTCTGTGGTCTCCGGGTTGTTGCTGAGTAGGTAAAATTAAGTGCAAACTGACAGAACTTTCTGGGGCGATAAAAAATGTTCTAAAACCGTGCTGAGGAGATGGTGGTGACAGATGCACAACTGTATACAATTATTAATGACACTCACCAAAAAGTACACTTCACATGAACTCACAGTAAGTTATACTTCAATAGTTATTTTTTAAAACTGCACTTCTGCTTAGATCCCAGGACCCAGCTTTAGGGAAAAAGTCACACTAGCTCCCAGGAACTTAGGAAATGTCGTCTTTTCAAGGCAACCATGCACCCAACTAAATTTGGAGCTTCTAGAACAAAGAAGAAAAAAATTAAGTATGTAATAATTTTTGTAAAATGTAATTAAGCTAAGTGGAAAAAAAGTCAAATACACCACAATTCAAATTATGTAAAAAAAAAAAAAAAAATTTAGGGGTGGCTGGCTGGCTCAGTTGATAAGAATGTGCAACTTTTGATCTCAGGGTGCAGGGTTTTAAGTTCGAGCCTCACACTGGGTACAGAGATTACTTAAAATTTTTAAAAATGTACACATACCCCCATCTATAGAAAAATACACTCCAAAATGTAAACAGTGATAAATGTCTATGTGATGAACACCGGACATTTTTGTTCTCTTCATATTCTTTTAGATTTTCCTGATATCCTACAGAACTACCTGTATGTATTATACTTACAATCAGAAAGTTATTAAAATTTTATGGCATTTTTAAGGGGACCTAGGTGGCTCAATCAGTTAAGCATCCGACTTTGGCTCAGGTCATGATCTCAGTTTGTGAGTTTTAGCTCTGCACAGGGCTCTCTGCTATCAGCATAGAGCTCCCTTCAGATCCTGTCCCCTTTTCTCTCTCTCCTCCCCTGCTCGCGCTCTCTCACTAATAGTAAATAAACATTAAAAAGTAAGTAAATAAAATTTTGTTGTCTTTTTAAAATGACCTTGTCACAGGTAATTAAATTTAGGCTCTCAATGGAGCTTACATATTAGTTGGAAGACAAGACACAACTGTGATTCCAGCTACAAACTAATCCCTTTCCTGCAGTTTTGAAATCCAAAAATCTATAAACTGAAAGGTTTTTTTTTGTTGTTGTTTTTTAAGTTTGTGGCAAACTCATTTAGCAGCAAAACCTGGCCCAAACTGCCTGAGGCTATAAATAAAGTATCTTACTTTGTATAAAAATTTGTCTTACTTAAGAAATACTAAAGTGTTTGCAGAGTGCTACCCCACATCCCACAGAGAAAGTTGCATAATCCACAGTATGTGCATCCAAAAAGAAAGCCTGAAACACATTTGTCCCCTGGAGTAGAGGTGCCAAATTAGTCACACAAAAACTTAACTGTTAGGAGGTTGTTAACAAGAGAGTCACTTGGCCTACATTTCCATGTGGGCCAAGATTTCCAAGAGGCTGAGTCTTGAGTTGAACTTGAAGGATACATAGAACTGGAAAGGCAAAACA
This sequence comes from Herpailurus yagouaroundi, assembly GCF_014898765.1. Lineage (NCBI taxonomy): Eukaryota > Metazoa > Chordata > Mammalia > Carnivora > Felidae > Herpailurus > Herpailurus yagouaroundi. The sequence goes on along the minus strand of NW_024412463.1, from coordinate 443,934 downwards.
GAATGAAGACCCATCCAACACAAGAACTAGTGTGAGCAAAGTAACAAACAGGAAGCTACATAGCTCCTTTGGGGAACAGTGGAATTGGAGGCTGAGATCAGATCATATTATTAGATCCTTAAGACTTAGCTGAAGAGTTACATGATTTAAGGTACAATAGGAAGCCACTACGGTTTTTTTGAAATGGGTCAAAACTTAATGAAAGTGGAGTATATGAACTTTGGGCTGGTAATGGTTTCCGGAATGGAGCTGAAGGGAACAAGTGAAGATCTGTTAGGACACTTTTCTTTTTTTTTAAACGGGACAATCTATGAACCAGGCACATCTATGAACCAGGCACAATGCTATGAACCACAATCTATGAACCAGGCACAATGCTAAATGTTTTTGTATGCTTCATATCATTTCATATAAGCATTTTACATACAAGACGACTCACAGAGATTAACTTGCCCCAAGTCACACAGAGTTAATAAAAATCAGATTCAGGAACGCCTGGGTGGCTTGGTTGGTTACGTGAACGGCTCTTGGTTTTGGATCAGGTCATGATCCTGCAGTTCATGAGTTTGAGCCCTGTGTCAGGGTCTGTGCTGACAGCGCAAACCTGCTTGGGATTCTCTTTCTCCCTCTCTCTCTCTGCACCTCCCCTGTTCACTCCTGCTCTCTCTCAAAATAAATAAACTTAAAAAAAAAAATCAAATTCAAATCAGTCTGACTCTATAGGTCTACTCTCTTCCTACCAAGGCTATCTTATCTCTCAGGTGGAAGAAATAATGACAGAAGCCTGACCTAGAATGGAAGCACTGGGAATGGCAATAGAAAGGACATGTTGAGGAAGGGAGAAAGGAAGAAAGGAGGAGGGAGGGAGGGAGGGAAGGAGGGAGGGAGGGAGGGAGACAGATAGACAAAGGGCTATAGTTAATGCTGTGCCTGTGCAGCTTATACCTCCACAGCCAGAAACCACAACCTTCTAAGGAGAAAGATTTGTTTGAAAATATCTGTATTCTCCTTATTAGAAACTGGAAACATTTTTATCATAAGGGAAGCCAATATTCTGACTGTTCTAGTAGATTTGCCCACCAATCTATTCACTTCTTTTGACCCAGGGCAAAACACTCCATGGCATGAATATTAAGTCCTACTCAACCATACACACAATTTGAGAGGCCACCCTTTCTGGGTTTTATATCAAAAGTTTGGAAAAGGTAGGGGTGCCTGGCTGGCTCATAGTCGGTGGAGCATGTGACTCTTGATCTAAGGGCTGTGAGGTCAAGAGATCCTTAAAAATAAAATCTTACAAAAAAATAGTTTGGCAAATGCTATACATTATAATCCCCTTTTGGAAATTCACCTTAAAGTCTTCAGGAACTGAAGCAGTAAGTTATCAGGTTAATGTTGTTTAACACAGAGTTCCCCCTCATTACTTGGCCACAGAACTACTTCATTATATAAAACTTTGCAACATGTGATTTAATCAATTTATTTCCCATTCTTTTTTTGTGTTGAAATGCTCGATCTGTTATGAAATCATGAAAGTTGGCTGTTGCCAAGCAAAATTATTTACATCAGTATACACGAGCTTAAAAAATACGAAACAAAACTCATCTTTTTCTATCACACAAATTTGTCCTACCTTTTTGAGATTTACGCAAGGCAGCATGTTAGAAACTGTGTGTGTGTGTTGGGAGGATTAGAGATTAATTGGATCTATTCTGTTGAGTTTAATACACTCCTCAATAATTTTGCATTTCACTAACTTTCTTCATTATGTTCCTATAGCACTGTACATATCACAACCAAAATCTCTTAGATTCCTCATAATTTATCTGAATTAAAAATCCAAACTCTTTACCATGGCAAAGTCTTATGCAATCTGACACCTGTCAACCTCACCTACCTTCCTTTTGGCTCTGTGCTCAAGCCACAAAGCCTTCCCTCTGTTGCTTGAACCAGCCAAGACAGTTCTCCATGCCTGTAATAATGCTCTTCCTTCTAATCTGATACTGGGCATCATTCAGCTGTCAGCCCACCATCAACTTCTTAAAAAGGCCTTCCATCACTATCATCTACACTATTAACAGCAGTAACATCATCTGAAATAGCTTTTTTGCCTTTTTTAAGTATCTTTAATGTAACTGCTATCCTTATTTGTAAGCTCCTTAGGGCAGGGACTTTGTATGTCTTGTCTCTGTAAGCCCAGGACTTTTACCACTGCCTGGCACATAGAATATTCTGTAAGCATTTGTTGCATGAACTAAAGGATGAGTCAATGTCAGTCAACTAGCTAAAACAGGAGTTCCCGGTATGGATTAGAGACTATTCTTCAAGGATCAGTTATGAGGAACCCCAACAACATAGGAATTCAGTTACATGACCAACTTACCCACCATAATTCGTTTCTGTTCACTTAAAAGTGTTTCAAGGAAGAAGTGAATCCGACAGACTTCAAGCTGTATTAGCAAGCTGTAATCATCAAGACAGTATGGTACTGGCACAAAAACAGACACTCACATCAATGGAACAGAATAGAGAACCCAGAAATGGACCCACAAACATACAGCCAACTAATCTTTGACAAAGCAAGAAAGAATATCCAAGGGAATAAAGACAGTCTCTTCAGCAAGTGGTGCTGGCAAAACTGGACAGCGACATGCAGAAAAATGGACCTGAACCACTTTCTGACACCATACACAAAAATAAACTCAAAATGGATGAAGACCTAAATGTTAAGACAAGAAGCCATCAAAATCCTTGGGGAGAAAGCAGACAAAAACCTCTCTGACTTTGGCCATGACAACTTCTTACTCAACGCATCTCTGAGACAAGGGAAACAAAAGCAAAAACGAACTATTGGGATCTCATCAAAATAAAAAGCTTCTGCACAGCGAAGGAAACAATCGGCAAAACTAAAAGGCAAGCGACGGAATGGGAAGAGATACTTGAAAATGACATATCAGATAAAGGGTTACTATCCAAAATCTATAAAAAACTTATCAAACTCAACACCCAAAAAACAAATAATCCAGTGAAGAAATGGGCAAAAAACATGAATAGACACTTCTCCAAAGAAGACAGGCAGATGGCCAATCGGCACATGAAAAAATGCTCAATACCACTCATCATCAGGGAAATACAAACCAAAACCACTGTGAGATACCACCTCACACCTGTCAGAATGGCTCACTAACAACTGAGGCAACAACAGATGCTGGTGAGGATGTGGAGAAAGAGGATCTCTTTTGCACTGTTGGTGGGAATGCAAACTGGTGCAGTCGCTCTGGAAAACAGTATGGAGGTTCCTCAAAAAATTAAAAATAGAACTACCTTACAACAAGCAATTGCACTACTAGGTATTTATCCAAGGGATACAGGTATGCTGTCTCGAAGGGAAACATGCACCCCCATGTTTATGGCAGCAATATCAACAATAGCCAAAGTATGAAAAGAGCCCAAATATCCACTGATAGATGAATGGATAAAGATGTGGTGTGTGTGTATACACACACATACATACAATGGAGCACTAGTTGGCAATCAAAAAGAAGGAAATCTTGCCATCTGCAACTACGTAGATGGAACTAGAGGGTATTATGCTAAGCGAAATTAGTCAGAGAAAGACAAATATCATATGATTTCACTCATATGAGGACTTTAAAACACAGAACAGATGAACATAAGGGAAGGGAAGCAAAAATAATATAAAAATGGAGGGGGACAAAACATAAGAGACTCTTAAATACAGAGAACAGAGGGTTACTGGAGGGGCTGTGGGTGGGAGGATGGGCTAAACGGGTAAGGGGCACTAAGGAATCTACTCCTGAAATCACTGTTGCGCTATACGCTAACTTGAATGTAAATTAAAAAAATAAATTAATGGGGTTCCTGGGTGGCTCAGTCAGTTAAGTGTCTGACTTACGGCTCAGGTCATATCTCATGGTTAGTGAGTTCGAGCCCCACATTGAGCTTTGCGTTGACAGTGCAGAGCCTGTGTCATCCTTTGTGTGTGTGTGTCTCTCTCTCAAAAATAAATAAACATTAAAAATAATTTTAAAACAGAAAAAAATAAATTCTTTAAAAAAGTGAATTTGAGATCTGTCCTATATTACTGTTCATATTGTGTCAGTGTTCATACTTTTGTTTCAGGATTCTGCACTTACCATCCTCCCTGCCTGAACAGCTCTGCCTCTGGAGAGCTGCATGGCTCACTGCCCACTTCACTCAGGTCTTTTTCCAAGGTTGTCTCTTTTCAGAGATAAGTTCCTGGACCATCCTATCTAAAAGAGCACCCACATTAGTCACTCTCCATTCCCTTATTCTATTTTTCCAAGCTCCAAATTCCCAAATATTATAGGCCATATTACTTTGCTTTCTTGTTCACTGTGCTTCTCTCTTCCCTAGACTCTAGGTTCCATGAGAGTAGGGGCTTTGTGTTTTGTTCATTTCAATCTCCCTAGAGCTTTACAATAGTGATAAATACCTAATATATATTTCTTATACTATTTTCAAAAGCTACATTCCCTTGATTTTTCCATCAAAAGCATTATCATTTCACACGTTTGTTCTGGTCAATTGACTGTGAAAAATAAGAGGTGGGGAAAACTGATTCTAAGACCACATGATAGAATGACCCTAAAATGACAAAGTTGAGGTACTAAAATAAGACTATTTGTAAGTTAAAAAAAAGTGGGGGCGGGGGGCACCAGCATGGTTCAATTGGCAGAGCAACCAACTCTTGATTTGGGCTCAGAACTGACAGCACAGAGCCTGCTTGGGATTCTCTCTCTCTGCCCCTCCCCAATGCACTCTCTCTCTCAAAATAAAATAAACTTTAAAAAAGTGTGCATTGGGGACAGGGGAGATATACAAACATACATGCAACAATCCCTAAAAGTCAAAATACTACACAGACTCTACAATTTAGTATTAGTTGAGGAACTAAATATTTATCAACAAACCCTTTTTGTATCTCCTTAATGATAATGTCTATAAAACCAAATTATAAGCTTAGCCCTGATTTGGGAAAGCATGACAAATAAGGTAATTTTAGAGAATACTCCATAGGTATTCACCATACATGGGCAAAATCAAGGTCTAATTAAGCCACCTAATTTGGCCACGGGTGAAAGTACTTTGACTTTTTAAAATATCAGCAAGATGTAAACATAGAAAGTGTTACTGATTTTAAAATAAAGATTCAAACTAAAAACGGGAAATACATTCTTTTGCCTTTAAAAAAGGGGCAATGCTTTAGTTTTTCCACAGAACTATCTTTGGAAATCCTTACCAATTCAGTTAAAAAATAAAGCACATGTGCCACAGTAACTCAATTATGAGAAACGTATCTAAATTCCAAGTTCTTCTTGTTGAATGAATGGCTGGACCTAAGTCTAGCCTCTTCCCACAGGCCCTCAGTTATGGATGAACACTTGGAATAAAAGCTTTCCAAGGCCATCTCACAGACATCTGTGACATAAGCTGATCCAAGATCTGTGCCTTTTCCTTAGATATTTCTTCCACATTAGAGAACCATTCCTGAGTCCTTACATCTGGGGAAAGGGAAAGAGTTCCAATGAATGAAAACTATCTGGCACATACACATCAAGAACATATCAAGGCACTTTGACCCACCCTCTGCTTTCTAATCACAGGAACATACCATTTAGAATCAAATCCAAACTCTGTAATTGTCTACAAAGCCCTACATGATCTGGCCCCTGGACACCTCTCCTTTCTTCATACACTACTGTAGCATGCTGGATCTTCCTCCAATATTCTAAGTCTATTCCTATCCTCGAGCCTTTGTACTTTCTATATCCTCTGCCTAGAATCCTCTGTCCCCTCACCTTTCCATGGCTGGTCTCAGCTCATATGCCACCTTCTTCACCTGTCACTTATCAGTATCTGAAACTATCTAATTCATTTATTTGTATTGTTTCTTTCTCCCACTAGGATATAAGCTCTCCACGGGAAAGGACCCTGTCCATGTTTATTTCTTCACTGTTTTTCCAGAGATTAAGTGGATGCTCTATAGTTATTAAATGAATAAAAGAACAAATTAATTCCAAAGCTAGAGCAGTGCTCTCAAACCCATCCAATCCTGTATAGGAAACCTCTGCGCCCACCGCTTCTCAGCCTTTTGGCTAAGATCAAATGTAGGAAACCTCTGTCCCAGCCCCCAAATAGCAGAAATCAAAGTAACCAGATGGGAAGAGAAAATTCCCTTGCATTGATGGAAAGAAGGGGAAGAGTCTTGGGGCGGGCGGGGTGGCGAGAACAGGGTGAACTAAGAGTCCTGGGAATTATGCAAAAACTGGAGAAACACACACACAAGTAAAAACTTCGGATGGGGGTGGGGGGCGAGGGGATGAGAAAAGAACGCTGGTGGGATTAAAGAGTAAAAGTCCCCTTCTGTGCTTCCAAGGAATAATACCACGTGGCAAGCACTCATCACCAGAACACAACAACAACAAAGACAGGCAAGGTCCTTGCTCTTCAAGTTCACAGCCCAGCAGCCGAGAGACAGTGAACAACTCTAAGTAGTTCTAGATAATGATAAATGCTATTAAGAGGTGAAAGAAAGAAGCCCTCAGAGAAGCTGGTCAAAGAAGGTGTAAGAGGCGTGAAACAGGGAGCCAGTCTTGCAAACCTAAGAGGTCGGTAAGTTTCAAGCAAACGAAAAGGCAGGTCCAAACGCTTTACGGTGGGCACGAGCCTGGAACATTTAAGAAAACAGAAGTCAGCAGTACAGCTACAGCGGCTAAGAGCAGATGGGTGGAAGAGGCGGACAACGGTCACTTCAGGTGGGACTCTGTAAACCACGGTAATAACTGAGTGGATTCTCACAACCACTTTACCAAGCAGATTGTTTTCAAACCCACTTTGCGCATAACGAAATGGGAGACACCGAGGGATGAAGTGACTAGCCCTGCATTGCACTCCTAGGGAGAGGCCAAATCTGGAGCGAACCCAGGCCTTCGAATTCCAAAGCTCATGCTCCGAACTACCGTATTATCGCGTTTCCCCCCAAGAGCTGGACTCTACATTACTGGGCAGGTGCAGGGACTAGGACATACTCCTTAACTCAGCAAAGTGAGATCACGATGCTCAGTTACGGTCGGGGAGACTGAAGCACAGGGAAGTTAAAGTTCCCCCCTCTCAAATCAGAAAGTGAGTCGGGGCAAGAGGAGGTCTGGGCGGCGGCCGGCCCTCACCCAGCAGCCCGGCCGGACAGGCCTCGCCGCGGCACTCAGCTCACGTTGCGGGTGGCCGGGAGCGACGAGAACGGACGCGCAGGCGCGACCAATGAGAGGCGGCCTTCCCGAGCGGCCCGGCGGCGGCGCGACCAATCGGCGCGGCGCTGGAGGGGAAGGGGCGGACGCTCGGGCAGCTCGCGTTAGGCCGCGCCTCGGGGGCCCTCGCCCCTCACAGGCCCTGGGGCCGCCTGGCGTGGGCCCGAGCCTCGGGACGCCGCGAGGTGAGGTGAAGAGAGACCCGTCGGTGCAGGCAAAGACCTCGCCTGAGGGCGCATCCCGAAGCACGGGCCCGCATTCCGCTCTCGCCCGGAGGCGCGGTCCTTGCTTCCCAGCGCTCGGAAGTGTCAGGAGCGCCGCATCCCTCCCCTAGCTGGGTCCCAAGAAGCCACCCTGCCAGGCCGTGCACGCCCCGCGCCTCACCTCCTGGGGATACGGGAACGGAGAAGGGAATCTCAGCCGCGAACTGTGGCCGGCACTACCCACCCCTGCCGCTCCGCCTCACATTCAAACCCCGGCAAAATGGCGCGGCGGCGAGGCTGCGGCCCGGGCGCATGCGTGAGAAGGGCAGAGGCGGGGGGGCGGGGCCAGGAGCGCTCGGGCCCCACCCAAACTCGAAAAACCAATGGAAACGCGCTCCGTGTTTGCGCTGACGTCACAAGCGACAATGCCCTTTGGCTTAGATCACCGCCGCGGGCGGGCATCGCAATCCTCATCCTTTCCCCCCCCCCCCCGCGCCCCCCCCCCCCCCCCCGATGGACGCTGGTTCGGCCAGGGGCAGCTGGAGTGCGATTTCGTCTGACGTAGGGCTTCAGTGAGGCACGTAGTAGGTCTTATATAACTGTTGAATGAACTGCTCAAAGTCCTGTCCATAGCCTTAGACGGAGAACTTTCTGCCCCCTCGCAGAGCGCATGTTTTAGAGCGAGAGAAGGAATAAACAAAATAATTTCAGATCTTGATAAGCGCTATGAGAAGAAAATTTAAAACAGGGTGATATGACAGGCAGTGACTTGGAAGGTCATTGGATGGTCAGAGAAGGCCTCTGAACAAGTGACATTTGGCCTGAGTTTCAACAAGGAGACAGCTGTGTGAAGATCAGGCGTGAACTAGGCTGGGGCTTAATGAAGTGCGGAGGAACAGGAGGCGGAAGGTAGAGAAGCCAGCAGGGGCCAGATGATGTAGGGCTCATAAGCCTTGTTAGACTGTGCCTTATGTGCATCCACTACAGGATGGCCACCAAATCTATATTTTATTTTATTTTATTTTATTTTATTTTATTTTTATTTTTTTAAAGTTTATTTATTTTTGACACAGAGCATGAACGGGGGAGGGGCAGAGAGAGAAGGAGACAAAGAATCTCGGAAGCAGGCTCCAGGCTCTGAGCTGTCAGCACAGAGCCCGACGCGGAGCTCGAACTCAGGGACCGCGAGATGATGACCTGAGCTGAAGTCGGACGCTTAACCGACTGAGCCACCCAGGCAACCCCCAAATCTATATTTTAAAAGGCCCACCAGTTGCTGTGTGGAAATGGACTGTATGGGGGGAAGAGCTTGAAGCAGGGGAGACTGGAGGCCTCCAGGAGAGAGATGAGATGCTCAGACTCAGGTGAGTAATGGTGCATATGGAAACAAGTGGACAGCTTCAGGAGATACTGTAGAGGTAGGGCCTGCAGGATCTTATGATCCATTGAGTGTGACAATGACAGGAAGCAATGAGGACTTATGGCCCAGCCCTCAGTTTTGGCCACCAGCGGGCCCAGCTCTTTCAGAGCCCATCCCTTGCAATTGCTAGTTTGCTCCTCCAGGGACTGAAAGGCACATATTTGGTTATCATTCAAGGAAACAAATATAAGAACACAGAATTACATAGGCACTGAGAATTGCAGAACTCTCACCACGTAATGACTGTCCAAACCTCTGCAGCAAGAAATGACCGAACTTGAACTTGGCTTCTAGCAGCATAATGCCATGACCTTAGTATGACCCCAGTGTCTCCCCCTCCCCCCCCTCCCCATAACTGCTTGAGAAAACTCAATGCTGCCAGGAGAATTTACTGTTTGTGTTTGTTCTAGCCCAACACCTAAGGATAGGCCCTCACTTTCTTAGAACATTTACTTTTTTTTTTTTTTTAAGTTTATTAATTTTGAGAGAGAGAGAAAGCGTGAGTAGTGGAGGGGCAGAGAAAGAGGGAGACAGAATCCCAAGCAGGCTTTCGGCTGTCAGTGCAGAGCCCAACACGGGGCTCAGTCTCATGAACCATGAGACCATGACCAGAGCAGAAATCCAGAGTTGGTCGCTTAAACGACTGAATCACCCAGGCTCCCCATCTTAGAGCATTTACTAAGAAGGGCTTACAATTGTGAATTCTTCTTCAGTCTCTTTGAGATATATATGTATCTGTTGCAATTAGGAGTGTCTTTCTCAATGACCTGAAAGCCGTTCCTTTGAAATACAGTCATCAGGAAGGTAAGGCCTCGGTCTCTTGGTCTCTGTGCGAGGCTGCAACCTTGATAATTGCCAGCTAGCAGACATAGCTAACCTGATCACATTTACACCGACCAACCCTTTGTAAGTTTTTACCTGTGCCCTCACTCTCTCCTGCACTCCCTCATTCTCCTTTAAAATGCCCAATCACTGGGGCGCCTGGGTGGTGCAGTCGGTTAAGCGTCCGACTTCAGCCAGGTCACGATCTCGCGGTCCGTGAGTTCGAGCCCCGCGTCGGGCTCTGGGCTGATGGCTCAGAGCCTGGAGCCTGTTTCTGATTCTGTGTCTCCCTCTCTCTCTGCCCCTCCCCCATTCATGCTCTGTCTCTCTCTGTCCCAAAAAAATAAATAAACGTTAAAAAAAAATTAAAAAAAAAATAAAATGCCCAATCACCTCTTCATAGTCGGAATCTGCTCTTTCCCCTACTGTCAGTAGTTACTGAATAAAATCTGTTTTTACTGTTTTAACAATGTCCAGCTTTGTTTATCTTTGATAGCACCCTGCCTATGAACATGTAAAAGCAATTCCTGAGATAAAATGTAAAAAAAAAAAAAAAAATGCTCTGTTTGAGTGAATGATGTAAGTTTTTGTAAAATTGTTCAACATCTCTTATCACAGCCCACAAACGCTGCAAGATCTGGCCCCTGCCAACCTGCCTGACCTCATCACCTTCCTTCCTCCTCTCCACCCTCACTCAGTGTAGCCACCTCACCTTCCTTTTTGTTCTTCCAAGATCCAAGCTTTCTCCCACCTCAGAGTGTTTGTAGCTGCTCTTCCCTCTGCCTGGAATGCTCTTCTAGACCCCTGAATAACTGACTCCATCTCTGTACATTCAGATTCCAACTCGAATGTCACCATCCTGTCTGAAATTGCCCACTGTCCACACCCAGTAACTCGACATTTAGGTTTGCCAGATTTAGCAAGCAAAATACAGGACACCCAGTTCAATGTGAATCTCAGAAAAGCAGTGCATGATTTTTTTAGTGTAAATATTGCATGGGACATACTAAGAGATTATACATTGTTTATCTGAAATTCACATTGACTCAGGTGCCCTGAATTTTATTTGGCAACCCTAGCCTCATATCTTTCTGTTTTCTTCATAGCATTTATCACTCTTTGTGATTGTCTCTTTGTTAATTGTTCCCCTCATCATTAGCTTAAGGACTCTATTAGAAAAAGTAACTTGGGGCACCTGGATGGCTCAGTCAGTTAGGTGTCACTCTTTTTTTTTTTTTTTTAAGGTTATTTATGTTATTTTGAGAGAGAAAGTACAAGTCAGGGAGGGGCAGAGACAGAGAGGGAGAGAGAGTGAATTGCAAGCAGGCTCTGCACTGTCAGTGCAGATCCCGACACAGGGCTTGAACCCACAAACCGTGAGATCATGACCTGAACCCAAGTTGGACACTTAACTGACTGAGCCACCCAGGCGCCCCAAGTGCCCCAAGATTTTTGATCTTGGTTCAGATCATGATCTCACGGTTTGTGAGATCAAGCCCTGGATCGGGCTTTGTGCTGACAGCTTGGAGCCCACTTGGGGCTCTCTCTCTTCCTGTCTCTAAAATAAAGAAATAAGCTTTAAGACAAAGGACGTCATTTATCTTATTTACAGCTGTACCCCCCAGCACCTAGCACACAACACCTGCTCAATAAGCATTTGTTGAATGCTGAATGAAATACCCTATATAAATAAAGTCCACTGAGAAAGATGTAAGTTACTGGGACATTGGTGGAAAAGATGTATTTTTACCATTACAGCAACAGGACAAGCAATCAATCATACGTATCTGCTTTCCTGGACAAACATTGTCTTCCAGTCCTGGTGAGAACAATCCTGATGATTTAACAGTTTTCCATCTCTGAGAGCTAATCACGAGGGAGGCTGGCTGGAGTCCTGTGTCGTCCAGCATCTGTGCCAGTTTCTGCAGAAAGCCCTGAAGTGTGCCAAGGTTCCCGTGTCTGTGGATACAACTCTAGTGGTGCCCACTCCCTTTGCTCCTTGCAGCTGCGAGAAGAACCGTGCAGATGAGGGGCAAGAAAAAGGTTGGTGTGTCCTCCAACCTCCACGGGTGATACCTGAAGACTCCCCTGCGAATCTGCATTGTGTTCTCTATGTCCTTACTTTTTTAAAAAATTTTTTTTCAACATTTATTTATTTTTGGGACAGAGAGAGACAGAGCATGAACGGGGGAGGGGCAGAGAGACAGGGAGACAGAATCGGAAGCAGGCTCCAGGCTCTGAGCCATGAGCCCAGAGCCCAACGCGGGGCTCGAACTCATGGACCGCGAGATAGTGACCTGAGCTGAAGTCGGACGCTTAACTGACTGAGCCACCCAGGCGCCCCTCTATGTCCTTACTTTTAATTTTGCTTTATCAGATGTTCTCTGAGAAGCTCATTTATTGGTCTCCCACCGTGATTCTGGCATCGTCATTGTTAAAGTGTATTCACTGGTCTTTTGTTGTATGTTGTAAAGTTATTAGGCAGATAAGGTTCCTGCCATTTCTTCCAGATGTTGAAGTCTATCGACCATCTCACAATGCTCAATATTCCTCTTTGGCCTGTTCAGACCTTTCCTCTTCCAATTCTATCTTGTCTGACATCAATATTATTAGACTTGCTTTCTTTTGGTTAACAGTTTCCTGGCGTATCTTTTCATCCCCCTGGCTTCACTGAGATAGAATTAACATGTCTTGACACATCTTTTACCAGCCCTTTACTGTCACTCTTTGGTCTTGTGTCACACTAGTTAAGAGCATGGACTTGACTACCCATGGACTTGACTTAATGCCATCTGCATGACAGCGGGCACGTTACTTGTAGTTGAGCTGTCTAGTCTCTACAGTAGTGATAGTAATAGGAATTGGCCTCACAGGGTAGGCAGGAGGATGAAAGAGACAGGATAGATGAGGCCCGTGGAGAAGCACCTGAAAAACAGTAACCGTCCAAACAGTGTTAGGTCTTATGCCCATCCTGTGACCGGGCGGCAGTGTATTTTTGATGTCCTCCTGTTGTCCCCAGTCCTGCCTTTCCCAGATGGTACCGCTTGAGACCTGGACAGGCCTTTGGATGCTTGCCTTGGCCCCTGTGCTTTAAAAGGTGCCATTCTGGTCCTGCCCCAGCTCCCACAGGTGAGGAGGGGGCCCTGCTCCAAGTGGGTGTGCTCACCCAGAACCCATACCACCTCCTTTCAGACCTCGTTCCGGTGACACAGGACCCTGGAATTCTCCACCGACAGGCCCCAAGCCCTCTTCCAGGGTCTGTGGAAACCTCTTGCCTGGGTCGCTCCTGAGAGCTGAGACACAGCAGCTGTGAGCATCCCTAAACTGGCAGTGGGACTTGTGGACAGATGTGTTTGCAGGGGGTTTGGACAGAGCTGTGTATCCTCGCACACACATTCAAAGCCTCGTGGTACAGGTTGAGGCCTGGGGTGGGAAGAGAAAGGGTGCAGGACGAGGGCTGATTCTCCCCATGTTGCTGTGTTCTGACATGGAAGTCTGAGCCTGAGAGTTCCATCTTTTTTTTTTTTTTTTTTTTTTTTGTAGAATTCCATCTTTGAACCTGGGCTTCCAGGTTCTGCAAAGGTGTTGCTTGTCAAGGAAGGAAGATGGAATGTGTGTTTTTGAACACTTACTATCTTGACATATAACTTTTAAATATTTATTAGTTTAGTTTAGTTTTAATGTTTATTTTTGAGGGGGGTGACAGACAGAGGATGTGAAGTGGGCTCTGTGCTGACAGCAGAAAGCCAGACGTGGGGCTTGAACTCACAAGCCATGAGATCGTGACCTCATGATCAAGCCGAAGCTGGAAGCTTAACCCACCGAGCCACCCAGGCACCCCAACTTTTAAATATTTACACTTACTGGATGCAAGGCCACATCTGTATGTCTGCCCCAGAGCCACAGACGTCAGCAGTGTGCTGTGCTTTCTGCCGAAGGGGGCCAGTGACCTACATCACCTACTTCTGAATGTCTGCTATACCCTGTACATCAACACAGTCCTCCCTGTGTGAGATCCGTCCTTGGAGACAGACCGAAGACAGCATCAAGGATGCAGTGCCTGGAGGGATGGGGCCAGGAGCTCATGGCTCTCCAGCACCAAGAGGTGGTGTGGGACAGCGTTTAAGAGGCAGGCTCTAGAGCCAGACTGCAGGGCTTTGAATCTAGCTGTGTTGCCTTAGATGAGTTCTTTGACCTCTCTGAACCCCAGGTACCCTTCTAGAAAAAGCAGAGCGTGATGATGGTAACGACACCTACCTTAGGCAGTGGTTGTGACAGTCTAAGGAGATGACGTGTGCAGGGCAAATGCCTGGCACGCTCAGAATCCAATAAATGATCATTATTACTGTTATTAATCTGCGCTAGGTGCTATCTCAATAATGAGAACAACAATAGCTGACATGGAAAGAGCATATAAAATGATCAGTGGGGAAGCGTGACAGGAGGAGTGAAGTTCTCTTTCTCTTATCCTTTGGTGGAGGGGGAAGAGTCCAGGGAATACGGAGCTTCAAACCAGAGCCCTTTGGGTACCTGTGGCCTTTGGAGTTGAGGACTGAGCACCTTCCAGAACTCTCTCAGAGGGAAGCAGTGCCTAGAGCTGATTTCCATCATAGCAGGTATGGAGAGGAAATGGGCCTTTGGGTGGGCCAGCTTCCTCTTCAAGCCGAGGAAGGAAAATGGAGAGTGGAATGCCAGCAACCCAGGAAAGCCAAGGAAATGACCCAATTCTCTTGAGTTTGTGAAGTGTCCTGTGAGAATTCTAGAATTTCCATGAAAAAAATTCCTTGGGGTGCCTGGATGGCTCAGTCAGTTGAGCATCTGGCTCAGGTCATGATCTCTTGGTTCATCAGTTTGAGCCCCCGCATCCAGCTCTGCTTGGGATTGTGTCTCCTTCTCACTACCCCTCCCTGCTTGTGCGCGCGCTCTCTCTGTCTCTCTCAAAATAAATTAACTTCAAAAAAAATCCTGCACTTTCACCAACACTTTAGCGAGTGCCTGCTTTGCATCTGTTACTGTGTTCTAGCAAGTGAGATTGTCATAAAACAGCCAGGGTTCCTGTCCTCACACACTTACATTCCAGTGGAGGAGACAGATTTCAAACACATCATTGCAGATGGCAGTGGGTTCTGAAGACACGGTGGAGGTAACCGAGGAGTTAGCATCTGGGTTGAACCCCGGGAGGAGGAGGAACCAGCCATGGAGCAATCTAGAGAAAAAGCCTTCTAGGCAGAGGTGATAGTAAGGGCAAAGGCACTGAGGAAAGAGCAAGTTGTGAAAATCTAAAGAAGTCACTAATTGGTGTCACAGACTTTGAGGTGTGTAACATTAAATGGAGAAATGAAGGCAGCTTCTGAGACAATATCCATGGTGGGCATGAAAGGGTCCAAGGTACAGCCCCCAAAAGGCTAGTCTTTTCTTTAATTGTTTAACTTTATTACTGTTGCACCATTTATACAATTACATATAACTTCAATGCATCCATTGTACTTTTTTTTTTTTTTCTTTTACCATTTTCCAATGAGTGGTGGGTTGGTGTCTGTGACACAGAATGGAAGAGAAACCAGAACTGCAATAATGCAGACTTTTTTTTTTTTTCATTTCCACTGATCATTAAACAGAACTACAGGTGCACCCAGCCACGGACACACGTTAACAGGTCATGAGAAATGTAGGGAGGCTAAGTAGGATGAGAGAATGTTTGTTACTCCCCAAAATACCTGGGGACGAAGAATGGAGTCTTGGCATCAAGATACGTGTGGACAGGCTAAAGTGGGCTGTCTGAAAGTTGGCGTTCATCCACAACATTACAAAAATGTCAAGAAAAGCTGTAAATTAAAAGGCAAACAGAACATACTACTTTCAGAAAGATCTGCTTGCCTTGGCATAGGCCCTGTGGGCAGAACGTATCATTCCCCAAACCCTTTGCGAAAGACAAGATACTCGGATTGTAGTGGCAGAGTGCACGTAACGGCAGTTCAGGTACAAAACTTGTACTGCGCTTTCAGACATTGACTACGAAGGCTAGTCTAAGAGATCTGGTAAAGATTTTTTTTTTTTTAAGTTTTATTTATTTGTTTTTGAGAGAGAGTGAGTGAGTGAGCAGGGAGGGATGGAGAGAGAGAATTTCAAGCAGGTTCTGTGCTGTCAGCGCAGAGCCTAACTCAGGGACTGAACTCACAAACCGCAAGATCATGACCTGAGCCGAAATCACCAGTCGGAGGCTCAACCCACTGGGCCACCCAGGTGCCCCCGGTAAAGATTGTTTCTAACTCAGGTGTTTGCAATATCCAAGCAGATGAATTTACAAACAGGGGCTTTGGAACATAAGCTCTTCAGAGACCAGGACTGTGTTCTGCTGGATACCCTGCTTGGTTGCCCCGCCCCTTCCCTCAGATTAACCAGTGACAGCAAGAGGCAGTGTGGTTGGCATATGATAAGTGTGTGCTCTGTCCCAGTTGGGCTGCTTCCCAACCGTGTGATCCAGGTACACAGCCTCAGCGGGCCTCTCTAGGCCTTAGTATCCACATCTAAAAAATGGGTGAGGGGTGCCTGTCTGGCTCAGCTGGTGGAGCATGTGGCTAGATCCCGGGGTTGTAGGTTCGAGCCCTGTGTTGGGTGTAGAGATGACCGAAAATAAATATATAAATAAAGAAACTTAAAAAAACAAAAGGGAGGTCTAATACTGCTATGTCATACAGTTGTTGCAGTATTGAAAGGACTTCTTGTATGCAAAGCACTTGTATCTGGAGTGCAGGAAACCATGAGTAAATGTTAAGAAGTGACATTGATAGTCTGCTTATTGCTGATGCCCTAAAAGGGGCATAAAGTTAGCACAAATCCTACCGTACAAAGAGTTCTTCATTCCAGCTTCCATGATCTGTCCACTGGCCTCTCCCATAGAATGGTGCTTGGTTTTTGCCTGCTTCTCAGAAAACCATAGCACCCTGGACAAGAGAATCAATATGTCATTATTTAAGCTCAAATTCACTCAAGATAAGAAGTTTACCAGAATGCATGGTATTTCTTGAACATAAATCAAGATGAATTTTAGGTCAACGAAGAAGCAGCTACAGAAGCTTTATGCAGGGATTGGGAATCTCTGGAAAAGATGAAAATTGACATATAAAATTATCTGCAGAGGCTCAATCTTCAGTTGATTACCAGAGACAGTTGGCTTGCATTTAGAAACGGACATTTCAAAAAAATACTAAAATCATTTTTGCCAGAATCCTTGGGGAATCCCCACCCCTTCTTTTGCTGTGAGCATGTAGTTGCCTTTACTAAGCTTGATACTCCTAAGATGTGACACAAATAACTAACTCAAGGACGATTTCGCAGATTTCTCTAACTGGACAACAGGCATGTTACACAGCTTTGCAAAAATTCCAGGGAACTGGGGTGCCTGGGTGGCTCCGTCAGGTCAGCGTCTTTTTTTTTTTTTTTAATGTTTATTTTTTGAGAGAGAGAGATAGAGACAGAGCGTGAGCAGGGGAGGGGCAGAGAGAGAGAGAGAGAGAGAGAGACAGACAGACAGAATCTGAAGTAGGCTCCAGGCTCTGAGCTGTCAGCACAGAGCCCGACTATGTGGGGAGTTCGAACTCACGAACTGTGAGATCATGACCTGAGCTGAAGTCAGACACTTAACTGACTGAGCCACCCAGGTGCCCCGAGCATCCAGCTCTTGATTTCGACTCGGGTCATGATCTCACGGTTCATTAGACCGAGCCCCGCGTTGGGATTCCCTCTCTCTAAATAAATAAATAAGTAAACATGAAAACAAAAACAAAAACAAAACCTCTAGGGAACCACTCTTGTCCTTTGTAAAAGAAAACGTACTTTTGCCTCAAACATGTTCCAGTCTGTTGGCACGGTTACAAATGCAACATAATGCTGAAATTACCTTTCAAAATGCTTAAATAAGTAGCACTTTATTTTTTTTTAACGTTTGTTTATTTTTTTTTCAACGTTTATTTATTTTTGGGACAGAGAGAGACAGAGCATGAATGGGGGAGGGTCAGAGAGAGAGGGAGACACAGAATCGGAAACAGGCTCCAGGCTCTGAGCCATCAGCCCAGAGCCTGACGCGGGGCTCGAACTCACGGACCGCGAGATCGTGACCTGGCTGAAGTCGGACGCTTAACCGACTGCGCCACCCAGGCACCCCGACGTTTGTTTATTTTTGAGACAGAGAGAGACAGAGCATGAACGGGGGAGGGGCAGAGAGAGAGGGAAACACAGAATCGGAAGCAGGCTCCAGGCTCTGAGCCATCAGCCCAGAGCCCGACGTGGGGCTCGAACTAGCGGACTGCGAGATCGTGACCTGAGCCAAAGTCGGACGTTTAACCAACTGAGCTACCCAGGCGCCCCAGTAGCACTTTAAATAAATAAAGTGGAGTTGGCCCTTCCTCGACCAGTGACCTCAGCACGCCCTCCTTTCTAAACTGGGTAAGCAGAAGTGACTTTTTAAAATAAGGCCAAAGAAAGCTGAAAGGGTCTGCCACAGATGGACTTTTGGGTTTACACCACCAACGCCGAGGAAACCCTGTTAGACTGAGTCGATTTAGTTCAGGGTTTTTCAACCTTAGCACCAGTTAGACCTTGAGGCTGGTATTTATTTAAAGTTTATTTGAGAGAGAGAGAGCCCTTGGGGATGGTAATTCCTTGCGGTAGGGGTTGGTTAGCAGCATCCTACCCACCTCTCTCCTGCTGCGACAACCCAAAATGTCTCCAGCCATTGCCAAGTGTCTTGAGTGCCTCTTGGGGACAGAACTGAAAACCAGTGATTGGCAGCAGGTTGAAAACGACTGCTCTAGATAAAACCCAGGCACCATCTGCTGTGGAGAGATAATGACGCTTTGGAAACCTTTTCCTTTTGTTCTTTACTGGAAGCACCTGAAATGTAGGACCACAGAGAGTCGCAGTTTTACTCCAATCAATTAATAAAGACGCAAAAGTATTAGTCGATTTCAGGGGAATATTTTAAGTACAATAGTCATTTACAATTTTAGAATATTTCAGAAAGAATATTCTGAATTCAGAAGCACTAAAGCCAAGCCATGTCCTCCTATGTTGGCAACCTCTGTGAACCTTAGAATTGTATCCCACTCAGTGCCCAAGCTGGCTACCCTGTGAGTCTTCCTTTGTAATCTTGCCCCTCAACGGCAGCAAGAGGAGACTTCTGTCTTTTCTTGGGAACCCACTGTTCAAACTAATGAGTTAAAGCGAATTCAAGAGATAAATAAGAATCTTCTCATGACTGGATTTTTCCCTCTTTCATGGGGAGGGAAGGAGTAAGAAGAGAACCTTACTTAAAATAATTAAAACCCACTGTTAATATTCTCCATTAAAAATTATTTTTGTTAATTACTGAGGCCAAATTTTACCACCAATTGAGAACTACATGCTTACAGCTGCCATAATTACAAATGAACCCCAAACTATAGCTTGATATATATAAATATATATATTTATATAAATTGATATATTTATATAAATTACTATATTAAAAACAGCTCTATTTTTTAAAACTTTATTGATTTATCACCTGATTAAAGCATGGGATTTTAACAGTATTATACATAATATTTTTACATAGAAAACTTTACATAGCATTTCATATTATATAATTCGGCTTATTCTTTCAAAAATGTATACATCCATTGGGCAAGGAATGCTTTTCATTAAATTACCAATATTAAATGCACTTAATCATCATGTATAGATTAAACAAAAGTAGCTATTAACTAACTTTTTAGGCATTTTAAGGAGGTAAAACACATTTTTGCACATAAACATTTGATGCAAATATGAAGATAAAATTTTTTAAAAATTAGAACACTGAGAAAAACTACACCTTTGATGAGTGTCTTTGAGTGCAAGGATTTCCAGATATAATCATTCTTTTAAATATTCAGCTTTGGTTTCTTTGTTTCTCAAACTACAAAGCTGCTGATAGCAAAACTCCAGGATTTCACAGGAGTTCAAGCTATTTCTACTTTAACAGAAATGGTAAAACAGAACTCAGAAAACGTGGTACTAAGGATCTAGCTTCTGTCTCAGCCAATATCCGTTTGCATCGTAACAGCAGACATCTGAATGGGGTGCTCATACTTGGATCTGTCAGCAGGTTCCTTCAAGAACTGTGACGGCTACGAAATGTATAGCCATAATGACAAAAGAACAACAAAAAGGTTTAGGTTTTTTTTTTTTTCATGTTGTACAAAAGTCATCTGTCAGAGGAAAAGGTTGTGTTTCCAGATATTATCATACAATTTCCATAATGTAGTTCTTTGGTTGTACGTGACGAGTAACAGGGAAAAGGTGTATTTGACTCTCAAGATGCAGATTAGGAATCAAATTTCCCATCCACCGTTTGTTGTTACGATGCCAGAGCTGGTGATTGCCCTAAAGGACAATGAAGAGAAAACAAAATTGCTCAAAGTAGCAGTATTATAACAAACAAGACTTCTCTAGAGACCCAGCACATATAATCAATACTTAAAGCATTCTGAGAAAGAAATAAGGCCTTGGAAATGCTCCATCTTCTCTAACTCTGTGAACGGTGTCCTGGCCCGGTGCTGCAGAGTTATACGCACTCTTTTCACTAGTGTTTGAGTGGCACAAGCCACATTTACCATGAGATAGAACAGACTGATTCACAAAATAGAATTTAGGCTGAATGGCTTATTAGTAGAGGTAAGGAATTCCTCTGTATGTCACGGGCCCCCTACGAGAAAAGCTACCCCAAATGGTTTTACATCCCTGTTTTCAAAAGGTCCGTGCTGGTACAATTCAAATGCCTCATTCAGAGAATCCAATCTTTTAAAAGACAAAGTTTAAAAGAACTCCAAGGCTGAGTGTTTCAGCGTGTAACAAAATGCGCTCAAACATTTCCTGCTCTGCAAAAGGAGGCAAAAATGACTGGTGATGCAGTCAGAGATGATGAAGAAAATGTCACACGGGAACCCCAGAAGGAAAGAAAAAGTCTCCAGTCGGGAACGCGGCGATATGGTACAGAAAACAGAAGTACGAAGGGACACGCGCGTTCCTGTGTGTACTTTTAGTACAAAGGCGGATGATGGCACGGACTTGTTGAGGCTGTGACGGGCTACAGTACCAGGGATGGGTCTAGAACACAGGTTCCGTGCTGCGGCGTAAAGATGTCATGGATTTCAGGACAGGTAAGTCAAAGGTGCTAATATTTTCCATTCACAGTAAGATACTCTCCCACGGTCCCTTCCTCCTAAATTATACAGCTCCTCTTCTCTAATGTATGTGAATAACATAAAAACCTAAACCTGCTCTTTTTTTCTTTGGTAGAGAAATTAAAATACTTTGGGGGAAAGAAAAAAAAAAAGTACTGCTGGCCCAAACCAGACATTTCTCAAGGCTGTTACAAACAAAAAACGTTGAAGAAACCGGTCTCTTAGTAAACAAAAGCACCAGAAATCCTTCTCTATAAAGAAAACATAGCTGATTTTAGATAGTTTCCCAACTTGCTAACTTCTAAGGCACCAGAGTTGACATCAATACAACCCAATTTACAGGACGAGAGGGCATAGGTAGAAGTCTGAATGTTTTAATGACTCTGTGTAACGCTTTTTCTAATGCTGAGTGTGGCTTGTGGTGAGCACTGGATGAGGGGGCAGAGTGAAGCGTGTGTCCTCTTTCTCGCTGACTCAGAATAAATTCAGCTTCCAAACAGACTGCTTGCAGGCGTCAGGCCCTGCCTGTGTACTGCAAACCTTTACAGAAGCTGCCGCGTCAGGACTCTGTTCTAACGGCGGTGAGGGGTACTGCGACTTCACCAACACAGGGAGGACCCCCAGAGTCCACCCTTCCCAAAGAACGCAGCCCCTGAGCTCAAGTTGACGGAAGCACTTGGGCACGGGCCATCTCCTGCCGCGGTCACAGTTCAGCTGTGCTGGCCCCACAACAGCACAGGCCTACTCCGGGTCAACGACTCAAGGTTCACAGACGACCCCTGTCACGCACAGCCACCGTCCCTCTCGAGGGCCCTTTAACGGGGACTGTGCACAGCAGGGACGCTAACAATTGGTACACGCGCTGTTCTGAGGTAAAAATAAAAGGTTTACTCAAATATAAATTAACTCTGTTAAATTACTACTTCATTTTTGTTACTACTTCATAGATTAGGTTTCAATGTGTGAGATGGACAATGCATTCTGGAAATCTTAATACCCATCCACAAATACTTATTTCAAAGGAAGGCTAATCATCTTCATTACATTTTTTACTTTCTCCTACAGACGTTTTCTCCCCAAGTTACTCAAAAAGGGAGAGCCAGGAGGCACTACCTGTTTTTGTTTTTTAACCTTGCAAGCTCTTACTTCTAACTTAATTACTAAACTCTGCTGTCAATGAAATTTTCAATAATATCTTTTCATAAAGTAATTTAAAAATCACTCAGACGTTAACAAAACAGAAAAAAAAAAAGCAACAACCCTTTTCCCCACTAACTTTCTCCAAACTAATTTAACTACAGCTGACTCACAACTGACAAAAACACTCAAAATTCTCCAACACGCTCAAACAACAACAAAAAATCCAGCATATTTTAGGTGGCACTTAGCCGTTACAACAAGAAATTTTATTAACATACTCTCTAATAATCACAAACCTATACAGCTATGTTCAGTGTTTTCAAGGAGAGCAACTTCCTCGGACAAAACACGGACAGCCAATCGTGGGACTCTGCTAGGAAATGACCACATGTGCAGTGACAGGTTTGACAGTTTAATCAGTAAAATGGAATGACGGAGAGGAAACAGACTCCCCACCTACTGTGTTAACTGGGTATGCAACACTTTAATGAAACGGCACAACGTCTTAGTCAGGGACCAATGGGGCCAGCGCAGTGGCCGGCTTCCTCCAGGCCGTTCTGAGCTCCCAGAGGCCGACTCCTCGTTTCTAAGATCTGACCCTTCACGAGATGTGCCAGGCAGAGGTGGCATGGTGAGCGTTCTGCAGAGCTGTAGCAGTGGCCCGCCGGGGCCGGGGCTACCACACTGGTGACAGTGTCCCCGGTAGCTGTGACGGCTCTTCTGGAATCCAGATCTTATACACAACGCCTATCCGCAGAAAGAACTTGCGCAGGACTGCCCGGAGCTCAGGGATGAGGTCAAACTGCATAATTTCACACAAGTAGGGGTAGTACATAGAAGCGTGTGCTTTAAACTTGAGGTGGGAGAGAAGGAGAGAGAGAATTAGACAGGGAGCTATTTTTTCTGGCACTACTTTGCCAAGAGTATTCATCTCACCCTGGAACTTCTTGCAAGATTCTGGTGGTTTTTCTTGCTATTAAAAAGTTGATGTGAGAAATTTGCAAATTAGAATGTCTCTTAATTACGTTTAACTCCAAACACAAATTCTTTGGGGGACAGCTTTGCTGCCGAAGTCAACTTTCATTTTAGCAAAGCAGATTCCCAGCTCTGAACCACTGCTTCACAATCGCCACCCTCTCTTCCAACACAGCCGCACTGATAATCACTGCCGCTGTTTAACAGCAGCATGGACGGTCTCAACATCAGCCTTTCTCAACTGGGCTTCTTGGAGAGAAAGAGCCCCAATGGGCCACAGCATCACTGTCTGTCATGAATTAACTTTTCTCCAATGCATCTAGAATGGTGCTAGTTATGCAACCATCCTTAGAAGAATTGAGAAAAACAGTCTTGAAATTCCGAGTAAAATGCCAACCCAAACCTATGTCCTAGTGGAGACATTAGAGTTTCCTGGTTTATACCTTGTCATCGTTTATTTTGAGGGTTTTTGTTAGAAGTAACAACAGAAGACTTGTCCAGGCCTCCCGATGGCTTTCCGAATTCACGGTGATGAAATAGGCAAGGGCCTCACTGCACACGCTAGAAGAGTCGGAAACAGGGAGGCACATCAAACCCAAGATTAACCTCGGGGCGCCTGGGTGGCTCAGTCAGTTAAGCATCCGGCTTAAGCCCAGGTCATGATCTCACGGTTGGTGGGTTTGAGCCCCATGTGGGGCTCTGTGCAGCTCAGAGCCTGGAGCCTGCTTCAGATTCTATGTCTCCCTCTCTCTCCTCCCCTCCTCTACTCACACTCTCTTTCTCTCTCAAAAATAAATAAACATTTAAAAAAATTTTTTAAAAACCCACAAGATTAACCTCTCACATTTTACTAGAGAATTTTTTTTTTTTTTAATTTTAGAGACAGCATGTGAGTGGGGAAGAGGGGCAGAGGGAGGGAGACGTGGGAGAGGGAGAGGGGGAGAGAGAGAGAGAGAGAAAATGAATGAATGAATGAATGAATATCTTAAGCAGAGTCCATGCTCAGCACAGAGCCTGATGCTAGGCTCCATCCAATGACCCTGGGATCATGAGCTGAGCAGAAATCAAGAGTCAGACGCCCAACCGACTGAGCCACCCAGGTGCCCCATATAGTGGAAAACTCTTCATTCTGGCAATGAGTATTTATTTGCTGGGCACTTGCTCTGGCTTCTGGCTATGCCATCTTGGGCAAAGCTATAAAACAGGGATAAATAACTGTACCCAACTCAAGGGACTGTGGTAAAGATTAAATGAGACTGGTGTGTTGAATGTTAGCATAGCTCAGGGCCTGCTCAGAGAAGAGGGCCCAATCAGCATTTGTGCACAATGAACATAGAGCCTATCATCCACAGCTGGCTACACACTGCCTTTCTCTTCTCCTGTCACATACGATTGCTTTTTTTTTTTTTTTTTTAATGTTTGTTTATTTTTGAGAGAGAGGGAGCACAAGCAGGGGAGGGGCAAAGAGAGAGGGAGACACAGAATCTGAAGCAGGCTTCAGGCTCTGAGCGGTCAGCATAGAGCCCAACACCGGGCTCGAACCCATGAACCATGAGATCATGACCTGAGCTAAAGTTGGACGCTTAACTGAGCCACCCAGGCACCCCACTAGTTTTTTTTTTTTTAAAGTAATCTCTACCCCCAACATGTGGCTTGAACTTGCAACCACGAGATCAAAAGTAGCATGCTCTACCAACTGAGCCAGCTAGGTGCCCCACAAATGCTACTTTTATTTAAATTTTTGGTTATTATTTCTTTCAGTTTATTTTTGAGGGGGCGGGGCAGAGAGAGAATCCCAAGCAGGCTCTGCACTGTCAGTGCAGAACCCAACATGGAGCTCAATCCCATGAACTGTGAGATCATGACCTGAGCTGAAATCAAGAGCCAGAGGCTTAACCAACTGATCCAGTCAGGTGCGCTACAAGTGCTACTTTCAAAACACATGTTATGCTGGGGTGCCTGGCTGGCTCAGCTGGTGGAGCATGTGACTCAAACTTGTGAGTTCAAGCCCCACACTAGAGGTAGAGCCTACTTAAAAAAAAATGTTATGCTAGAAATTACAAATTTATCTCCTTTACAGAAACTTTATGAGACTATGTAGATAATTATCCTTTGAGCTTGATTTAAGTTAATATGAGCTATTGGTGTCTCTATAATTAATTATGATGAACGAAAAGTGCAAAAAAATTATAAAGGAGAAAAAAATACCCGTAATTCCATCATCCTAAGGGACATATATCAAAATATTGTCCTATTTCCTTCTAGTCTTTTTGTCTGTGATATTTAAAAGACATCGCTGAAAAATCAGATCTATATGGTTTTACATCCTGTTTTGTGGTGAAACTTGTATCAGGAGCACATTCCCACATTCTGGAAAATTATTTTGTAAAACTTCATTTTCAATGCCTGCATAATATTCTACCACAGGATAGACTATAATTTAGTTATCCATTCTCCAGCTGAGCTGTTTTAAATTTCTTCTCTTATTTTCGTATTTTTAATTTTTAAAAAGTAATCTCTGCCTAACATGGGGACTCATGAGAGTGAACTCATGAGAGATTACTTTAAAATCTTAAAAGAAAAAAAAAAAAGTCTCATGCTTTACCAACTGAGCCAGCCAGGCACCTGATATTTCTTCTCTTTATAAGTAAGTCTGCAGTGAAGAGTTCTTTGTGGGAATCCTGGTTCCTATTTCTAACAAAATTTCTTTTTTTAAAAAAATTGTTTTGTAAGTAATCTCCATGCCCAAAGTGGGGCTCAAACTCACAACCCTGAGATCATGAGTCGCACGCTCTATAGACTGAGCCAGTCAGGCACCCCTCTAAGACATTTTAGATTCCATGACAGTGGAATTACTGTGCCAAAGAAAGGCACTGAACATTTTCACGTTCCTGATTTTAATGCCACCTGCTTTCTAGAAAAATCCCCTCACTGTACACTCCTCCTAGCAGTGCAGGAGAATACACATCCTATCGTGGTTGCCAGCACCACAAGCTAATGATCTGAAATCATAAAGGCGTGAAAAGGGGGAGCAGACATGGTGTCTTGCTCACAAGATGCTGGGTGGCGAACATCTACTTTTCTAATTTTTTTAATGTTTTACTTATTTTTGAGACAGAGACAGAACATGAGCAGGGGAGGGGCAGAGAGAGAGAGGGACACAGAATCCGAAGCAGGCTCCAGGCCCTGAGCCGTCAGCACAGAGCCTGATGCGGGGCTTGAAGTCACGAACTGTGAGATCATGACCTGAGCCGAAGCCAGACACTTAACCAACTGAGCCGCCCAGGCGCCCCTCAAACGTCTACTTTTCTGTCTGGGACTCTCAATGCCACCCCCCATCTCCTCAAGGCTGTGTTTCTGCATAATCTAAGTCAGGACACCCTGGTATCCACAGGATTCCAACACGTGCTTCTTGGGAAGAAGGAAGGGTGGGAGGTTTAAGTGGACATTGCCCTAAAGAGGACTTAGTCAGGACTTCACTCCGGACCTGCTGACTCGGAGTACTTTGTACTGCCCATGTTTTTGTGCCTTAAGAAATTTATGAATGGGGGACGCCTGGTAGCTTAGTCGGTTGAGCGTCTGACTCTTGATTTCAGCTCAGGTAATGATCCCAGGGTTGTGGGATTGAGCCCCACGCTGAATGGGGAGCCTGCTTAAGATTCTCATTCTCACTCTCTCTCTCTCTCTCTCTCTCTCTCTCGCTCCCTCTCAACCTATAAATGAAAGAAATGAGGCCCCACCCTCCTCAGGGCATTAAGAAAAGTGAAGTAGAAGTGTCAGCAAAGGGGCACCTGGGTGGCTCAGTCGGTTGAGCATCCGACTTCAGCTCAGGTCATGATCTTAAGGTTCATGAGTTCAAGCTCTACAACAGGCTCGCTGCTGTCAGCACAGAGCCCGCTTCAGATCCTCCATCCTCCCCTCTCTGCCCCTTCCCTGCCTGCGCTCTCTCAAATAAAACATTAAAAAAAAAAAAAAAAAAAAAAAAGCATCAGCAAATAGAAAACACAAAAAAAGAAAAGCAGTTTGTGAGGGTGTCAGCATGTATATGTTTTTTCTTATTCTTTTCAATTCAGAGTATTATTGTGATGCAGTTTGTGTTTTACAGATAAGACATTTAATCAGGAACCAATCTTCTTACGTTAAAAGTCGCTGCTGGATTTCATCCCAGGAATCCCTGCGGTTCTCGTCAACATACATCCGAAACAGGATCCTCAAACAACAGGCCAGGCTGCTGGTTTCTTGCTTTAGAAGATTGGGTTTAGATTTGCCTTTAAAACCTAGAGATTAGACAGTCAGATAAACAGTGCACACTTCTAGGATAAGACTGAGAAGTCATGCGGGAACCTAATCTAGTTACCTTAGGGAAAGAACATCGAAACATCTCACCTTCTTTTTAACTGAAGTCTAGCTGACATATAACATTACTCTTAAACACTATTTTCTTAAACAAAGCAGTACCAGTCAGCCACAGAGATACGTAAACAACTCTCACAAGCAAAGCCTTATTACAGGCAAAGGCATAAAATACCTAGATCTGTTAAAGTCATAAAGGAAAACAGTATTATAAAACTGTGGATTAAAATAAGCATTTGGGAAGAAAATGAATGGTTACCCAGTAACAGTAACAATACAAAAATTATATAAAGTCTCACTTTTGTGCAAAGTTCACGAAATGAGACTCTCACTGGCACCATGCATGCATACCTATCTACATATAAATATATCTATATAAATCTGTGTATGTATCTATATGTATCTCTATATCACCTCCAGAGTTTATGTATTTATTTTTGGAGGTGGGAAGGAGAACCCCTAAAAGCCTCAGAAAATGTCTGAATGCTTTTCTGTTTCTCCTAGACCACCACAATTTTTGATACAAAAATATTTAACTACATAATTTTACCTTGATTTGCTAGATCAGTTCCGGTCTCTATGAATTCACTTTTCCGCCAGATACTTACTGAAAATTCCCCCCGTGCCAGGCAGTATTCCTGGAATTCCTGGTACCAGGATGGAATGTACCCGGCCTTCCTTCTTTTTCCCTCAAGCATGAAAATTATCTGCCAAGTTATTCCAGCTAAGTGTACAAGTATCAGGAGTTTCCCAAGGGCTTCCATGTTTTAGGGTGGTGACCGGTGTGGCCACCTGTCCCATCTGCTGTGTGGCCTTACCTGCTCGCCACAGGACAGTCCGTTGCTCGTAATTGGAGTTGAAGGCCTTTGAGAACGAATGGGACTCCTGCAAGCAGTCCAGCAGCTTGAAGAGGTGCTGGGAAGACATGCACTTATACATGCCCTGGTCCTCTGTCTCTATGTGGATATCTGCATCCAGCGTGTCTTGCTAGAGAGGGGAGGGTGGGAGAGCTAAGTGAGGGTG
The DNA here is from genome assembly GCF_014898765.1 of Herpailurus yagouaroundi. Classification (NCBI taxonomy): domain Eukaryota; kingdom Metazoa; phylum Chordata; class Mammalia; order Carnivora; family Felidae; genus Herpailurus; species Herpailurus yagouaroundi. The sequence goes on along the minus strand of NW_024412463.1, from coordinate 415,505 downwards.
GTTTTGGACACCACGGCATCACATCGAGGCAGTCATTACTCGCCACAAGTCATACACACGCTTCATTCCTCACCACCCTGAATGTCTAGGGGGAGAATTACGCCGAGCTCTTGCGTGACGTCAGGCTTTGCTGGCCCGAGTGTCCGTTCTGTCGGTACTGCCTTCGTTGCACGAACACAAGTACTTCTCCAGTTATTTCACAATAGGACTGCACGGTCCTCTACTTATCAAAGAAACAATTTTTTAAAGACTTTATTTTTAAGTAATATCTATACCCAACGTGGGGATCAAACTCACAAGCCCGAGATCAAGAGTCGCACGCCCCTCGGACTGAACCAGCCAGGCGCTCCTCCTCTTTTATTTATTTTTATTTTATTTTTTTATTTTTTTTTAATGTTTATTTATTTTTGAGAGAGACAGAAACAGAATGCGAGTGGGTTAGGGGCAGAGAGAGAGGGAGACACAGATGCAGAAGCAGGCTCCAGGCTCTGAGCTGTCAGCACAGAGCCTGACGTGGGGCTTGAACTCACAAGCTGTGAGATCATGACCTAAACCGAAGCTGGACGCTCAACTGACTGAGCCACCCAGGTGCCCCTATTTTATTTGTATTTTATAATGAGATTGGAACATGAGAACGTCAAACGTACTGTATGTCATAGAAGGTGTGAGTCTCAAACCATACTTACTGAAAGACCGAAACTGGGGGGCCTGGCTGGCTCAATCAGTTGAGCATCCAACCCTTGGTTTTGACCCAGATCTTGATCTAATGGTTCAGGGGTTCGAGCCCCATGTTGGGCTGTCCACTGATGGTACAGAGCCTGCTTGGGATTCTCTCCGCCCCTCCCCCCCCGCCCCACTCACGTGCTTTCTCTCAAAATAAAATAAACTTAACAGCAACAACAAAGAAACTGCTAAGTGAAGCCTGAGTGGCATCTTTAGCTTCAACTGTGTTTATAAATGTGAAGGGAAAAAAACATAAAAATAGGTACAAAATGCTAGACATTTTTATCAAACATGTTGCCTAAATGTGAGGCATAATTAGGGATTTTATATTTGTTGAGCATTCTAAGAATAGAATGGATCTATCCTTCTTATAAGCCGGAGGTTAATGAAAAATGGAGTTGGCCATGTTTCCTAAATTGATCTATGAATTCAATGCAATCCTTATCAAAATCCCAGATTACTACCTTTTATTTATTTTTTTAATTTTTTTTAATGTTTGTTTATTTCTGAGACAGAGAGAGACAGAGCATGAGTGGGGGAGGGGCAAAGAGAAAGGGAGACACAGAATCCGAAGCAGGCTCCAGGCTCTGAGCTGTCAGCACAGAGCCCGACGCAGGGCTCGAACTCACAAACCGTGAGATCATGACCTGAGCTGGAGTCGGTTGCTTAACCGACTGAGCCACCCAGGCGCCCCAGATTACTACCTTTTAGAAATTGACAAGCTGATGCTAAATTCATGTGGAAACACAACTGACACAGAATAGCCAAAATAATGTTGAAAAAAGAAATGCAAAGTTAGAAGACTCACACTTTGATTTCATTCAAGACAGTGTGGTGGTATTGGTATAAAGACGGACATACAGGTCAGTGGAACAGAACTGAGAACCCAGAAATAAATCCTTATATTTAGGATTAAGTGATTTCCAACATGCATGCCAGAACAATTCACTGGGGAGAAAACAGTCTTTACAATAAATGGCGCTGGGACAACTGGGGATGTCCACGTGTTAAAAAAAATGATCTCCTATTTCCCATTATACACAAAAATGAACTAAAAAATGGATCAAACACCTACATGTAAAAGCTAAAATTATAAAACTCTTAAAAGAAACCGTGAGCCTAATCTTTGTGACCTTGAATCAGGCCATGCTTTCTCAGATATAACACTAAAAGTACAAGGACTCAAGTAAAAATAGTAATTCAGAACTTCATTAAAATTAAGTTTTGGTGCTTCAAAGGCCACCATCAAGAAACTGAAAAGACAATGCACAGAATGGGAGAAAATAGTTGTATCTGATAAGTGGCTAGTATCCAGAATTTATAAAAACTCATATAATTCAATGGCCGAAAGATAAATACTCCAATTTAAAAGTGGGTACGTGATTTGAAAAGACATCTCCCCAAAAATACCAATGAGCCAATCAACACAGAAGATAGCTGTTCAAGGTCATTAGTCACTAAGGGAATGGGAATCCAAATCACAATGAGATACCACTTCACACTCACTGGGATGGCTGTGATAATTACAAAAAAAAAAAGAAAAAGAAAGAAAAAAGAACAATAACAACCATTGATGAGGATGTGGAAAATTAGAGCCTTCATCAATTGCTGATGGTAGGGTAAAATAGTCCAGCTGTTTTAGAAAACGGTCTGACGCTTCCTCAGAAAGGTAGGCATAGAGTTATGGTGTCACCTGGAAATTCCACTCCTAGGTACAAGCTCAAGAGAATTAAAAACATGTCCACATAAAAACTCGTATACAAATGTTCACAGCACTGTTATTCACAATAGCCAGGCAATGGAAACAATCCAAATGTCCATCGACTGATGAAAGGATAAATAAAATGTGGAACAGCTGTACAATGGAATATTATAGACATATACATACACATATATATGCGTGTACACACACATCTGTATATATATAATAACGTGGATGTCACATGCTACAACACGAATGAACTCGGGAAACATTATGCTAAGTGAAGGAAGCTGGACACAAAAGCTCATGTATTATAGGATTCTATTAATATGAAATATGCAGATTAGGTAAACCCACAGAGCCAGATGGTAGATTAGTGGCTATCAAGGGCTGGGACGAAGAGAGAAGGGGGACTGACTGCTAATGGTTAGGGCATTCCCTTTTGCGGTGACAAAAATATTCTGGAATTAGATAGGGGTGATGTTTGTACAACTTTGTGAATATTCCAAAACACCGAACTGTACATTTAAAAAATAAAAACCAGGGGTGCCAGGGTGGCTCGGTCAGGAAAAAGTCTGATTCTTGACTTTGGCTCAGGTCATGATCTCATGCTTTGTGAGTTTGAGGCCCACATCGGGCTCTGCACTGACAGCGTGGAGCCTGCTTGGGATTCTCTCTCTCCCTGTCTGTGTCCCTGTGCCACTTGCTCTGTCTCTCTCTCTCTCTCTCTCTCTCTCTCTCTAACAAACAAAAAGGAGGATAGCCTTTGGGCTGGATCTAGCCCACAGATATATTCTGTTCATTGGTAATTATATTACTTAATAAACAGGAGATTTCCTATATGAAAAAAATCTCAATCTAGCTCCTGTTGAAAAACTGGGAGCCTGTCGTGACTTGACCCATCTGTTAGCAACACACTGCTGGGTTGGGAGGCGGCTGCGGCTCTGGCGGGGCTGGAGGTGCCTGGTCTCTCTGCCCCCGGTCCCACCAAGGCTGAGTAGGCATTCACAGGATGTTAGTCCCAGAACCACGTAAGTTTACAACCTATGGTGTAATGTTATGGTTCAACTTTTGGACACCCAACCTCCGTCGCCAAGAACAACAGGTTGTACGTACAAGACAAAAAAGTAAACTGTCTAAAGGAAAAAGTGGTATCTTCACCCATATGTTTTTCTCTCTCGGTTACTTATGGTTAAACCATACAACAATTATGTGAAACAGGCCTGTGATTAACAACACTCTTTTTCGAAGCACGGGGGAGGGTGGGATCTAAGCAGTGGCATGCTGGTAGACCGGCTCTCTGGGAAATTAAAAAAAAAAAAAGAAAAAGAAAAAGAAAGTTCTGATTTTTAGGGTTTGCTGATTTCTGTGGTATAAATATTCTCATCGTGGCCAATTTCAAGCTACCAATATGCCGTGACTGATCACAGGGCTGGGGAGAGATGAGCACGATCTACGAGCTGGCTCCAGCACACCACTGCATCTGAGCAACCTCTCCAGGGGCAAGTTCGTCCTCCTCGAGGCTCATCCTATTACCTGGGCAGCAACCATGTGTTCTGCATCTTCTTTTTTGCTTGTTGCAGGGTAGAAGACGATGTTGTCAATGGTCTGTATCAATTCCAGCTGGACCACACACTTGATGAGGAGGCTGGCAAACAGTTTCTGATCTATATTAGATGATAAAGATTAACCCTAATAATGATTCAGCCAGTGTTGAGTAAATATTAACCGAGCTCCTTCTACATACCAGGCATAGTCCTTGATGCTGTGGCATAACAGTGAATAAGCTGGACAAAAATCCCTGCTTCCATGGCAGAGACAGAAAATAAACAAGATATTTAAGTCTAAGGCACATGTCTACCTATGTCAAATGACGATGACAAAGGTAGGGATGGGGACAAGGTAGGGATGTCATCAGGATGGGGCTTCAAGTTTAAATAAGCTGGTCAGGAAAGCTCTCTCCGAGAATGTGATACTTGAGCAAAGACCTGAAGGGGAGGAGTCAGCTACGCAGGGCCCACGTCTTCCGACAAGGTTCTCTGCCACCTGCAGCTACTGACTAGACTCTAGCTAACATCTCCTCCCTCCATCTTTGTCTTCTCACTCCCTGGGCTCAGTGGTGGTCCGTGTCAGGCACTTCGGAGGTGTGGGTTGATTTGACTATAATAAAAGTAGAGATTCCTCATTCAACTTATTGTTATAGAATCAGGAAGTTGAAAACATTACATAAAGCATTTAGTGATGCCAAATGAGGTTAGGTCATTCTCAAGTTTTGGAAAGTGACTAAAATTGTCTTTCTGTATGTCTGTCTGTCTATCAATTTTCTATGTAGAATCAATTTAATTAAAGAGGAATATGGTGGAGTTGCAAAACATGTACATTTGACTCATGCCAATTCAGTAACATCAGCCTGGACCAAAAATTAAAAAGAAGAGAAACAACGCAAGTGCTGTGAGCCTGTACCTGCTGCCCACAGGGCAGGCTGAGATGGGAGACTGGAGGCACGTTCCCAGGAGGAAGGACAGGGGTCTCAAGGCCCAGGCACCTCTCAGAGTATAAACATCCTGCTGCACCAAGAGTGGTTCTAGTTAAAACGTGCCTCCTCCACACAAGCCAATCCTTTATCTGGAGCCAATGAGGCAGCATTGTTCATTCTCTCACTGGCTACTACAGAGAGACTGGCACGAGCTGCAGATATGGAGGAACATGGTAGCTTTTCAATGGATCCCAAGGGTGCTTCTGTTTTATGCCTTCAAAAAATAGCGGTGAGCACGTGTGGCTTTGCCTAATGCACTGGTTGAGAAGTTAACAGCGGTGTGAACACCTACAGCCTGGCATGTGGAGAAGAGGGTGGGGCTGCTATGAAGGAAAACAATATGGCCACAGCTTGAAAACAACCAGACCAGGAAACAGGACGGTTCCAGTTTCTCAGTCAGCCAGAAGTGCGCTAGGTCCCAAGGATCCAAATGTCAACAGTACCTCCTCAAACGGTAGAGTACCAAGTATGTGAGATCACATATTTGAAACACACAGTGCTGTGCCTGGTGCATAGCAACTGTCAGACCTGTTTTTTAAAATGACAGGCAGTAAAATAGATCACAAGAACACTGTGGGACAAACTGATAAAAGTCATCTGAAACTCATATCCAGAAAAGGGATCTCTAACACATAAAAAGCTTCTCCAAACCAATAAAGACTAACAGCCAATATAAAATGAAGATTTGAACAGATCATGAAAAGATCTTAGACACATGAAAAACTGCTCATTTCACTCATAATTAGGAAACTGCAAATTAAAAATACTCCAAAGGTATGAAATATCACCTGTGTGTTCCTGAAGATCACGTAAACAGAAACAACATTAATGGGGTAAGAATCTAATCATCCGTCAAAATGGCAAGTGCACTTCACCCAGCAATCCCATTTTTAGGAATTTATTACACAGATAAACTCACAAATGACACACACATTAAGCGATTCAATGTTGTACTGTTCGTCACAAAGATTGGGAATAATATAAATGTCCATTAGTAGGAAACCCAATTAAGCAAACAATAGTACATCCACATCCTTGGATAACATAAATAGTATAAAAGAATGTGAAAGCTTTTAAGGTACTGATTTTGAATGATCTTAAAGATATACTAACTGAAAAAACAATGTATAGTATTCTGTAATTTGTATAAAAAGGACAGGAGAATTCATGTGTGTGTGTACACGGACATATGTGTTTACGGATATGCATTTCTTATATATGGATAAAATGTCTTTGGAAACGTACAGAAGCTGGTGACACTGGCTGCCACAGGAAGGGACTGGCAGACTGAGGCACAGGGTGGAAGGAAGGCTTATCGTGTTTATCCTCTTGTACTTTGCAAATATTTAAATTGCATAAGTGTGTTACCTATTTAAAATAAATAAATGAAAACAACTAGAAAAAGTAGCCTTACTTGCATATGGTCTACCTTTCCAGCTGTCATCGGTCGGGTTAGAGAGTTGACTCTGGCCTCTCTCAGAGGCATTTCTATCTATGCTGCTCAGAGACTGGCGGTCCAGATCTACATCCTAAAAGTAAGCCAGAGAGAAATACAATGTTCACTTTATCCACAATTGAGTACCTGGGCAGAGATGTGCCCGGCTTAACACTGGGGCTGGCCCAACTTGATGGTAAGTGCCTTGCTTAGACTGAAGTAAAATGACACTCCATGCTGGACTGCACAGGAGACATTATAAATTTCACTTATTTCTCCCTCCCACTAAAATTTCACGTTTTCTTGGGGTGCCGGGGTGGTTCAGTCGGTTAAGCGTCTGACTTTGCCTCAGGTCATGATCTCACGGTTCGTGAGTCTGCGCCCCGCATCGGGCTCTTTACTGACAGCTCAGAGCCTGGAACCTGCTTTGGATTCTGTGTCTCCTCCTCTCCTCCCCTCCCCTGCTCACGTTCTGCCTCTTTCTCAAAAATAAACAAACATTAAAAAAATATTTTTTTTTAAATCTCGTATTTTCTTATTCTGACTTCGAAGGTATTTCTCTACATATTATGATTTAACAATACATATGACCAATTAATGAGGACAAGCTCAAAAATACACTAGTGCCAAGAGCTAGCTTTTTAAAAAGTTGACAGAAGACAAACAAAAAATGTTTAAATAGGGTGCTTCATTTTTTAAGTTGCTATATCCTAAATGCCACCCCTTTTTTAAAGTAGGCTCCAAGCCCAATGTGGGGCTCGAACTCATGACTCTGATATTAAGTGTCACATGCTCCACTGAGTCAGCCAGATGCCCTCCAAATGACTTTTAAAATCTAATGGCTTTACAGTTATTTGGGAATAGACGTTAATAATACAAACCCCGTATAAAGCAAAATATTGTAAAGTGAGACTTGAATTAGAACTTCTTGATGTGGCCTCACACAAAAAATAACAATCACTATTTCACTGGTGGTGGAAGAAAGCACTCTTTATTTAGGAGAGGAATAAATGAGGATAATTACACCAAAGTATTACTTCTAACAGGCAAACACCAGACCTGAGAGTCCAACAAGGGAGAATTCACTAAATATAATAATGTACAGCCACCGAAAAGGCTGCTCTCAAACAATATTTAAAAACATGGAAGACTGCTTACACGTTGTTAGGTAAAACATTCTGTGCCAAGCGCGCCTGAATTTCAAACACGCGTGGGTTATATGTGTGCCGTCGCACAAAGTAAAAACTAGAAATGTGAACTGTGGCTTTTATTGGGTGAGGTGACTTATCTTCTGTACTTTCTAAAAAAACATGTTAATGAACATAGTTTTTAACTCTTTTTTTTTTTTTAAAGTAATCTCCATGCCCCAAGTGAGGCTCCAACTCACGACCCCAAGATCAAGAGCTGCACGCTCCACTGACTGAGCCAGCCAGGCACTCCTAAGGCTTATAGCCTTTTTTGCTCACTTCCCATCAGAAAAGCACAAACTCCTTGGGCTACTTAATTTTTTTACCTAATACGAGATCAGAGAAAAGATGACAACAAAAAACCCTACCAAGTGTTTCTCCGATGGATCTTCCTCCATCCCTACAGGTCTCCATGTCAGCAAACTGAAGGGAATGCAAGAGAAGGAAAATGATCAGTGTGAAAGGCAATGTGGAGCCTTAAGACATCTACTGAGCTCAGCAACAATCAGCAACAATCACATCTGCACTCACACGTGTGGAATGGTTGTCTTGAAGATATCCAGCATACAACTGCACGTTTCATCCCAGACGTCGGGACTGAATTTCTCCCCATTGGATATCACTAAGTTTTCTAAGCAATTTGTACCTGAGCGAGCCAACTGCTCATTATCTGCAAAATAAAGCAACATCTATCATCAAACTTCCGCTGCTGGTTTGATTCCCACCAGGGCACTGATGCTTCGTCTTGCGAGGTGGGGACATGACAGAGGGTTTGCAGGCTCTTACTTAACGAAGCAATGATACAGTGTTAAAACTTTTGTTGTTGGGGTGCCTGGGTGGCTCAGTCGGTTGAGCGTCCGACTTCAGCTCAGGTCATGATCTCGCGGTCTGTGGGTTTGAGCTCTGTGCTGACAGCGCAGAGCCCGGAGCCTGCTTCAGATTCTGTCTCCCTCTCTCTCTGCCCCTCCCCCGCTCATGCTCTGTCTTTCTGTCAAAAATAAATAAAAATTAAAAAAAAATTTTTTTAAATAAAAAAATAACTTTTGTTGTTAAACAGGCTATCAAGAGTTAAAATTACTTATCACAGCTTTACTGCTGGGATGGAAAAAGGTCAGTTTGTTAATTAACTGGCTTCTTATGTGATCAATGATAGAAGACGGAAATATTAGATCAGTGTCTCTCAAAATTTAGTCACTCAAACATTGCACTTCCAGTTTTTGCCATACTGGTATTGATTGTTTTTTCACTTATTTTAAAACTGAGTCACTTTTTGAAAAACTTTGCGAAATTAAGCTTTGTCCTAAGCCAAAACTATCTACGGAATCCAGGTCTAATGTGCTATGTAGGTATTCTTCCTAGGATGTACTAAAATCAACACATAAGTACTCAAACGAAAAATGTCCACTGATGAAGCTGTTGTTTATATTGACTCCCATAATATATTAAAAAAAAAAAAATGGGGCGCCTGGGTGGCGCAGTCGGTTAAGCGTCCGACTTCAGCCAGGTCACGATCTCGCGGTCCATGAGTTCGAGCCCCGCGTCAGGCTCTGGGCTGATGGCTCGGAGCCTGGAGCCTGTTTCCGATGCTGTGTCTCCCTCTCTCTCTGCCCCTCCCCCGTTCATGCTCTGTCTCTGTCTGTCCCATAAATAAATAAAAACGTTGAAAAAAAAATTAAAAAAAAAAAATCAACACATAAGTACTCAAACAAAAAATGTCCACTGATGAAGCTGTTGTTTATATTGACTCCCATAATATTTTTTTTTTTAATTTTTTTTTT
>NW_024412463.1:338455-405744 GCF_014898765.1 Herpailurus yagouaroundi | reverse complement strand
TTATTTTTGAGAGAGCAAGCAGGGGAGGGGCAGAGAGAGAGGGAGAGAGAGAGAATCCCAAGTAGGCTCACACTATCAGTGCAGAGCCCAACGAGGCCTTGAACTCAAGAACTCTGAGATAATGACCTGAGCCAAAATCAAGAGTCGGACACTTAATCAACTGAGCCATCCAGGTGCCCCTCCCACAGGACATTTTAAAAACATTACAGAAAATTTCAGCTACGACAAAAGCAGAAACCATGGTGTAATATAGAAAGGCACATCTTTTTAAAAAAATTTTTTTTAAATGTTTAATGTTTTTTTAATGTTTTATTTTTGAGAGAGACAGACACAGATTGTGAGCGGGGTTGGGGCAGAGAGAGAGGAAAACACAGAATCTGAAGCAGGCTCCGGGCTCTGAGCTGCCAGCACACAGCCTGACATGGGGCTCGAACTTGCAAACTACAAGATCATGACCTGAGCCAAAGTTGGGACGCTTAACCCACTGAGCCACCCAGGCACCCCTAAAGGCACTTCTTTTTAAATATAATAATAATAGGGGCGCCTGGGTGGCGCAGTCGGTTAAGCGTCCGACTTCAGCCAGGTCATGATCTCGCGGTCCGTGAGTTCGAGCCCCACGTCGGGCTCTGGGCTGATGGCTCAGAGCCTGGAGCCTGTTTCCGATTCTGTGTCTCCCTCTCTCTCTGCCCCTCCCCCGTTCATGCTCTGTCTCTCTCTGTCCCAAAAATAAATAAACGTTGAAAAAAAAAATTAAAAAAAAAAATATATAATAATAACTACATCCATCTTTAAAAAATGCTTTAGGAGCACCTGGGCGGCTCAGTTGGTTAAGCATCTAACTTGGGTTCAGGTCATGATCTCACGGTTCGTGAGTTCAAGCCCCGTGTCAGGCTCTGTGCTGACAGCTCAGAGCCCGGAGCCTGCTTTGGATTCTGTGTCTCTCTCTCTCTCTCTGCCCCTCCCCTGCTCGTGCTCTAGCTCTCTCAAAATAAATAAATAAATAAATAAATATTAAAATAATTAAACAAACAAACAAATAAGGGGCACCTCGGTGGCTCAGGCAGCTAAGCATCTGACTTCAACTCAGGTCATGATCTCATGGTTTGTGAGTTCAAGCCCCGCATCGGGCTCTGTGCTGACAGCTCAGAGCTTGGAGCCTGCTTCGGATTCTGTGTCTCCCTCTCTCTCTTTGCCCTTCCTTCACTCACGGGCGCTCTCTCCCTCCCTCTCTTTCTCTCTCTCTCTCTCAAAAATAAACGTTAAAAAAAAATTTTTTTTTAAATAATAAAAAATGCTTTATAACTGACTTGAGATTGTTTCTATGTTCTTATTAAATAAAAAAATACACATTTTCACTGATTATATATTGTACTCCTTGGCATTACATTCTTGCTTTCATATACTGAAATAACGAACCCCTCATTAAAAACTACGTCAAGAAGGATGACGCCTGGAGACGGAGAGAGTACCTTGTTTTACACACCACTGCAACTGTGCAAACACATCAGAAAGAAGAACTTCGTTCAGAGCTTCATAAAACTGGGTGAACACGTCACAAATAGCATAGAGTGCGTGATTGCATGTTGTCGTCATCCACTCGGATTTCTGAAAAACAACAAGGTAATGTTTAAAAGCTACTCTCCTTGTGGTGAGATGGGCCCACTCCTACCTCAGGGGAAAAACCGCTCGGCTGTGCAACCTGGAAGTACGTGTCTACAGTCAGTCTTTACAACGCTCACACCCACGGAGGCAGTCACGCTGCCCACAGGAGTGGATCCTAAGGAAAGCAGTAAACATCTGTGGGTGAAGTCTTGTGAATAAAGATGTTTATGCCACACTGGCACTTACACACTGAAACCACATATGAACAAATGCCCAAGAAGGTGGCAACTAAATTAAGTTTATACATGTGTCAGGACATTAATAGTCATTCAAAGGGATACTGACCAAAGGCTTTAATGATTTGGAAAAAGTGAGTATGAGATTGTGCTAAGTTATACCTTACACCCAAAATGTACCACTGGTAATTTCATGGCACTATTTTAAGTATTTAATGTATACAGAGATTTAGAAAATCATCGAAAAGGGAAGGGTTGCTAATTGCAAAACAAGATTCCAGAAGTGGAAGCCATAAGGGAAAAAGACTGATGAATTTGGTTCCCTAAAAGCTAAAATTTTCTAAAATGAAAACAAAACGAGAATAACAAAGTGGGCAAAAGCATTTGCAATTTATGGAAGGATATGCTATGTTACTTATACACTAAAAAGCTCCTAAATCAATAGGAGAAAGATAACTAACCCAATATATTGGCTAAGGATGTGAAAAAGCAATTCATAAAAGAAAAAAACTGTGAATCAGCAATGTGAAAAAAAGTTTGCAACCTCACCAGCAATTACAAAACTTTGTCACTGTGATACTTATGGCCCATCAAATGAACAAAGATTAAAAAAAGTATGGCGGCACCTGGGTGGCTCAGTCAGTTGAACATTCAGCTCTTGATTTCAGCTTAGGTCATAATCTCACAGTTCGTGAGATTGGGCCCCGAGTTGGGCACTGTGCTGACAGCATGGAGCCTACTTGGGATTCCCTCTCTCCCTCTCTCTCTGCCCTTCCCCCCACATGTGCTCTCTCTCTCAAAAATAAACATTAAAAAAATTCATTAAGGTATGAGGAGTTGGAGGGGGTATGGAGAAACGGGAACTCTTGTGCACTGTTCAAATGTAAAAGGCTGTAAATTTATAAAGGTTGCGAATTTATTTGGAAGTAACTTGAAAGTACGTATCAAAAGCCTCAGTAATTTGTAAGCCCCAAACCTGACACACCACTTGTCCCAAGAGAAAAAAGAAAAAACAAGAACAAAGGTAGCAGCAAAGAATGTTCATTTCAGTGCTGCCTTCTTTCTAATGTTTATTTATTTACTTTCGAAAGAGAGAGAGAAAGAGAGCGGGTATGCGGGGAGGGGTGGAGAGAAAGGGAGAGAGGGAATCCCAAGTAGACTCTGCACTATAGCTGACGTGGAGATCAATCCCACAAATGCATGAGACCAGGACCTGAGCCGTAATCAAGAGTCAGGTGCTTAACTGACTGAGCCACCCAGGTGCCCCAACAGTTTGCAGCTTTTAAAAACAGTATGGAAGAAGACTTAGGGCTGTGAAAAAACACTCAGGTATTAAACTGATAAAGCAATTTACGGTGTGTGGGCTGGGATCCCATTTTTGTAAAGGTAGGTTAACGGTGGTTGCCTGTGGAAGCTGGAACAGTGGCTGTTCAAATGTTTTATTTTTCTGTATTCTGATTTGTTTTACAAGGAAGAAAAATTTAAGTTATTTTAAAATAAGATTAGAAAGCTGAACTCTTATACTGTGACCTCAACCATACTTTAACCATGTAGAAGACAGAAATTTGCCAAAACATTAACTCTTATTTCTGAATGGTAAAGTTGTGAGTCTTCTGCGTATTCTTTTCTTTTTTTTAAGCTTATTGATCTTGAGAGAGAGAGAAGAGAGAGTGTGAGTGGGGGAGGGGCAGAGAGAGAATCCCAAGCAGGCTCCACACTGTCAACAGAGAGCCTGATGTGGGGCTCGATCTCATGAACCGTGAGATCATGACCCGAGCCGAAGTTGGATGCTTAACTAACTGAGGCACCCAGGCGCCCCTGAGTTTTCTATATATTCTCAATATTCCATACTAAACCTATGTTGCTGTTATACCAGGGGGAGGGAGAGAACGGTATTCCTAAAAGTGGTTAAGAAAGTGACTCTTTCCCTTCTGAAAGTCTTAGAATATCCTCTCCTCCTCCCTCTATCCCTGGGGGATAAATAACAATGACAACTAGAGGCATCAGATATCCTTTAAAAAAAAAAAAAAAAGCCTAATAATTTGCCAACATCATCTCCAACTGTAACTTCATTAAAAACTTTTCTTTTTAAAGTTTTATTTTTAAGTAATCTCTATGCCAAATGTGGGGCTTGAACTCACAACTCCAAGATCAAGAATCCACATTCTTCTGACTGAACCAGCCAGGCACTCGTAAAAATGTTTTAAATGGGTTCTTTTAGGGACCAGAGACATCCCATTGTTTACTGACTGCTGAGAAGCTGATACGGACCAAAGAACAGACAGGAGCAGTGCCCTGTTGAACTGGCAGGTGTAATGCCCAAGGGCCAAGCAGGCCGGCCATGGTGACTTCTCTCCCCTTACCCTTCCTCAGATGGGGACAGTTTCTTAGCATTAGTTGCTTCTGGTATAAGAGTTCCAAGGATGGGGTTTTCATTTTGAAACACATCTCGTGGGGATGATGACACAACCCCGCAGCAGACAAAGGCAGAGACTCCCCCACCCCCACGCCACCTAGCCATATCTAGGGCACCGTGTTAGTCATCACCTACCTCTGACTGCTGCTCAGGGAGTTTCATATTGTCAAAAATCCTGAACACGATTCTGAACAGGTCCTGCCACCAGTGCTTCTCAAAGGTGTGGCCATAGCTCTTCATGATCTCGAACATGACTGTGAGTCCTCTGGAGGAACAAAGCCAGGCACAGAGAGGGAATGGGTGAGGGGGAAAAGAGCAGAGAAGACGGTGGGAGAGCACAGGTCAACTAAGCCGGTGACCGAGGCTCATTCCATGACAGAAGGGGCACCGTCTGGGACATGGTTACCTTGTCCGAACATCCAGCTTGCATCTATTAATGATGCAGGAGAGCTCGAACAGGATGGGGAACCAGCCTCGGACCCAGACCCGGTCGCCAGGAGCCACGTTCATGTCGTCACTTGTGTATTCTTGTAGCACCTACAAGGAGGGTCATCTCTCAGATGCAGGCCAAGCAAGCAAAGGAAGAAAGTCAAAGAGAGCTACATGAAGCTCCAGGCCCCACACATCTTCCCCTCCTAAAAACATCCACTCAGCAAGGGTGGGACCGGGAATCCGGAGGAGGCAGACACAAGCCTCTCCCAAGAGCACACGATCAGCTTCCACGTATGAACCTCTGGACCTCTGTGGATTTTAGAATAAGCTGAGTGGGCAGATCACGAGGGTCCTGCGGGTGGGAGGTGTTCCATTAAGAAAAGTACCAAAGGTCGGGGCACTTGGGTTAGGGTCGATTAAGCATCTACCTCATGGTTCATGAATTTGAGCCCCGTGTTGGGCTCTCCGCTGTCAGCACAGAGCCTGCCTCAGATCCTCTGTCCCCCACTTCTCTCTGCCCCTCCCCTGCTTGGGCGCACACTCTGTCTCTCTCTTTCTCAAAAATAAACATTAAAAAAAAAAAAAAAGCATTAAAGGTCAAAAGGTATTCAAGATGATTCCGTACCTTACGTCTTTCTGGAATATAACTGTAATACGCACTCCTTAAAACAATACCACCAGCAGCTCTTTATTGAGGGCTTGCTTTGCATCAGGAACTGTGACAGTGCTTTATGTGGATTAACAATCCTCACGGTAACACCATGAGCCAGATACAAATAAATGTCCTACTTTACAGATGAGTTAACTGAGGCACCGGGATTATAAGTAAGCTGCCCAAGGTCATGCAGCTAGAAGCTGGCAGTCTTTCCCAGTCTGGGTGGGAAGCCCTACTCCCTGCCCCACCTCTGGGATTTTGAGCCTTTTGCTCTGGAACCACTCTTAAAGCAGTGCTGTCTGCTGTAATGGGATTTCTTTATCAGCTCAGCTTATCCAACATTAGGCAATTTCTCTCTCTGTTTCAGTGAACTCTCCAGTACAATGGGGACATAATTCCCAATCTCATAGGTCTGATGTGGAGACTAAATAAATCAATATGCAGAAAAGATCTGAAGAAGAGATCTGTATGAGCCATCATAGTTTAGATGTGCTTATTCTACTTAATGTCACTGTTTGAGATGGTCGTTTAAACCAAGCAGGCTTCTTTGGAAAGGTGAGACATAACAGAATAAACTCGGACATTTCTGGGAGAAAACAAAAGATGATTTTTAAAGTGTGATTTCTCAGTCATGTCAAAATGGTAAAATGTCGTGTTTTTGGGGGGGGGGGGAGTAAAATGTCTTTCCTTAAGAGGTAGGTTTGTTCTTTCTCTTGCTTTATTTTTTGAGAGAGCGAGCACGTGTGCAAGAGAGGGGAAGGTGAAAGGGAGAGGGAGAGAGAGAACCTCAAGCAAGCCCCATACCTGACTCAGGCCTTGCTCCCAACACTGGGAGATCACAACCTGAACCAAAATCAAGACTTGGGACGCTCAACCGACTGAGCCACTCAGGGGCCCCAGGTTTGTTCTCTTACAAATAGAAAGGTCTAGCTTCTTCAGCTTTGCCAAAATTCAAAGCTAAATACTATTATTTTCCACAAAAACAATTAGTAGAATACTACATAAAAGTTCGGTAGGGATAAAACAAGTCACCTCATACACACAAAACAGCAACAGCGGCATTCTGAACTGAACGCCTAGCTGAGGGCAAACACGCACTTCTGAAAGCGCAGCTGGAAAGTTCTTTGCCAGGAGTAAGGGTTTTTTGACCCGTGATTCCTTTTCCCTCAGTGCCCAAGGGGGAGGAGAGGAAAAATGTACCCGAGGCCTCTCAGAGACATATTTCCCACAGAAGCGGATGAGCCGGATGGCCTCCATGCTGGTGTCCGGGAAGGCGGCATTGCAGGCAAACTCTGATAAGCACTTGACAGCATCCTGAAAGGAGTCGATGGCTGCAGGGAAATGGTGCTGGAAAATAGTTGCTGTGGAAACAAAGCCACATTGTTTATAAGACCAGGACTTAGAAATGGGGATCAAACACCCCCTCCCACCCCAAGAAAGTTACTTTTGTGAAAATCTAGGAGAAACATGTCACCATCTCCGGAAGACAACTTTTTTATTAAGTTATTCAGGGATGAATCCACTGAGCACCACTTGGGCTAAACTGGTTCCTGAGCTCAAGCAACGATGCAAAGGTCCAAATATTCATTCATTCAACAAACGTTTAGAGTGCCAACTATGTGCAAAGCATGGTTGTGGGCCCTGGGGACAGAGGTGACCAATCGAATTCCCTGCCCTCACAATGCTCTTGCTCCAATGGGCAAGACAGACAAGAATCACCTGTGTCAGTACGTTTATAAAATATCATCTCAGGTTGGGTGAGTGCTGGGTGAGGGGACAGAAGGCAGGAGAGGCTGCTTAGGCTGGGGGTCAGAGAAGGACTCTCTGAAGAAGTCCTACCTGACAAGTGTCCCCAAAGAAGTGAGAGAGGACAAGCCATAAAAAAAACAAGCTTCATCAGGATGCCAAGGTATCCATTTCAATTTAAGCTACTTTAGGATGGAGTTTAAGGAATGATGCAGGATAAACACTGATGTGTGTGTGAAATGGCCCCCTAGCTGCCTTCGCCGACAGAAGGTGAGCACTGAGCTAGGCCCTGGTTGGGTGATCCCGAGTGCGTCCTTTACTGCCCTGGCCATTTCTGTCCCAAGACCACCCCTTACCTGGCTGTGAAGACAAAGGGAGATAAAGAAGGTCAATGAGCTAAAGGTGAAAGGTAATATAGAAATCTAAGGTTTCTCAAAACCTACAAATATCACCTAAGACAAAAATATGAATAGTAAGAAGCTTACAAAGAGTTAAAAGACCTCAAAAAAGATCAAAGATGATCTGCTTTATACTTTTTATGAAGACCGGGGCGCCTGGGCAGCTCAGTCGGTTGAGTGTCCGACTTCAGCTCAGGTCATGATCTCGCGGTTCATGAGTTCGAGCCCCGCGTCAGGCTCTGTGCTGACAGCTCGGAGCCTGGAGCCTGCTTCGGATCCTGTGTCTTCCTCTCTCTCTACCCCTCCCCCACTCACACTCTGTCTCTCTCAAAAATGAATAAACGTTACACAAAAAACCCGATCAATATATAACCTTGTTTTATGTGTGTTTCAGGATTTAACAAATAGTGTTGGTTCACAACACAGAACTTTTCGCCAATTGCACTTTAACTCAAGCTTGAACAAAGCTTATCGAGAACGTGTATTCTCTCCAGGGACACTGGACAGCACTCCGGCACTATACTTCAGGGCCATCCTAAATGGTGAACTCACCAACAAAAAAATCAAAAATGAAAACAATACGTGGTAGTAGGTATACCACAGAAAGGACATTTATTTATTTACAGCGGGAGAGCTGAAACAAAAAGGCAGAGCATCGCCTCGCTTCACCTCAGTTGGGAACACGTGCCTTGGGCGACTCAAGTATCTCCCTGCTGGATGCACGCATGTGTCCGCAAAAGTGCTGGCAGCACTAGTTCTGTGGTTGCGAACCATGAGACTCGACCGTATCTCCCTCACGGGGTTCTTGCGCACATGCCTCAAGTGCTCAGAATGCCACCTGCCACGTTATTATATGACCGCAGATCTCAAACAAGGAAGCCCCTTTGGGGAGTAAAAGAGACAGGAAATAAGTGGTCACCCTTTGAGACTGGCAGGTGGGACAGTAGAGCCACTTACTGACAATGTGGCCCGTGGTCTGGAAGGCCAGCTCCACAATGTTCCCGTCGTGATCCGAGGCTGCCTGGTGGAACACAGCAAAGATGTTCTTCCAGCCTGAGCGGATGTTGGCCGCCTGGGAGTTCACCATCTGGGCGATGCAGCGGATCACCATGTCCCGGATGGTCGGAGACCTGAGGAAAGAACAGGGCAGCCATGTCAGCTGTACTTTGCATGGTGGGACGAAAGTGACACGGCATCACCTTAGAAGCAGCATGTTAAAAAAAAAACAAACCCACATTTTTAAAGGCACATAGTAATCTACACTCATTAAAAAGAAATTAAATTAGAAACAACAAAAGGAAAAAACATTAAGATGATCACCGTGGCAGACAGTTAGCTGCTTTCCCAGCAGCCACCTCTCCCTCACCTCCTTGACAACAGGACTCTAATTTTATCCAGGAAGCAACATGCCTGACCTCAGGGAACCAACCATAAACGGGACAAGAAAACATGACAATCTTGTCTCATCTGTCAGGTCCTCAACTGCCCAGACTTCTTTGGAGCCTGGGGAGCTATATGACTTGTTCTAATTACATATAAGAGACAGTCAGGGGAATGGCATGGGGAGGGGTTTCTACTATGGCTTTGGTTTTACAGGGAAAACAATTCCTTGTCTTACAAGGAATACACATGGTAGGTTCTGCCCCCTTTTCTGGTATCCCCACTGTGAACATAGCATGATGCCTGGAGATAGAGCCTCCGTTCAGCAGCATGAAATAGTAGGCTCAGGATAAAAAATGATCCTGTGGGTGGCCAAAGGGACAGAAAGAACCTGGGTCCTCGATGACAATTTGGGCTAAGGAATCAAAGTTGGGACTGCCTGCCTCTGACTTAAGTAAACAACACACAGCCTTGTGGTTTAAGCCCTCGTCGGCCAGTTTTTCTGGCTGAAAACCTTTACACTAATATAATTCTGCCACCCAGACATGACCATTCCTCAATTCTTAGTGCATATCCTCTTAGATTTTTGGGCAGGGATATACGTGTATGGTAAACACATATGCATGGATGGGAGTATACATATATAACTTAAGATGCAACCTTTTAAATTATTACAAAACAAAACCTGAAGGTAGGAAAAATGGCCCATTTTCTGAAGCAGCTGCATGGTTCACCATGGTATTATCTGGGTATCTGTGACAGATTAGTGTATATGCCTTGGAACCTATTAAGACACATACAGTCATGAAGTAAGTTCTATTATTTTACAAATAAAACAAGAAGCAAGCTCTTATACCACTAGCTTTGAAAGTCACATTACAGTGGCTTTAGGACTGCAAACTTGGCTTGCAAATTTCATCTGTCTTAGATAACATTCATGTTAGTCTGCAGGACTCTAACTGATAATAGGTCATTTAGAGAAAGCAAACAAAAAGTCCAAACAGAGTCGAAAATTATCTAGAAGTTCACAAAGTAAATATGCTGCCCACAGATGACAAAAGACTGACTACATACTTAGGTGACTTTAATATGTAATATAACTGAATTTAGGGTTGCCTCCCCATGGGGAAAAAAAGCAGCTTGTTGAGATGAACTACACGTACTGATTAATGCTTGGGGCGCCTAGGTGGCTCGGTCGGTTGAATGTCTAGCTCTTAGTTTTGGCTCAGGTCATGATCTCACAGTTCATAGGATCGAGCCCCACATCAGGCTGTGTGCTGACAGTGCGGAGCCTGCTTGGGATTCTCTCTGCCCCTTCCCCACTATCTGTCTCTGAAGATCAATAAACAGTTTTAAAAATACAAAAAAAACAATGAATAAAATAAAATGTTTTTTGCCTGATTGTTAATATGTGTCACACCGTAATATGTGATGACAGTTAACATTCTGGAAAATGTAGAAAAAACATGATGAAAAAAATTCCTGTGATAGTACAGTATTCACATGCAGAGATTGATCTCGCTGTCTTTTTAAAATTTTCATTTATTTATTTATAAACGTTCACTCGTTTTTGAGAGAGAGTGCAAGCAGGGGCGGGGTGGGGGAGGTGGACAGAGCATCTGATGTGGGTTCTGTGCAGACAGCAGCAGGCCCATTGCAGGGCTCGAGCTCACAAAATGTGAGATCATGACCCGAGGTGAAGTTGGACACTTAACCAACTGAACCACCCAGGTACCCCCACTATCTTTTTTTTTTAAGTGTATTTATTTTAGGGGGTGCCTGGGTGGCTCCATCAGTTAAGCGTCCGACTTTGGCTCAGGTCATGATTGATCTCGTAGCTCGTGGGTTTGAGCCCCACGTCGAGCTCTGTGCTGATACCATAGAGCCTGGAGCCTGCTTCGGATTCCATGTTTCCGTCTCTCTCTGCCCCTCCCTCACTTGTGCTGTCTCTCAAAAATAAATAAACATTAAAAAAAGTTTATTTATTTTTGAGCGAGAGTGTGCATGTGTGTGTGCAGGGGGAAGGCAGAGACAGAGAGAGACAGAGAGGCAGAGAGAGACACAGAGAGAGAGAGAGAGAGAGAGAGAGAGAGGGGAGAGAATCCCAAGCAGGCTCCATGCTCAGCACAGAGCCCAACATGGGGCTCAATCTCACAACAGTAAGCTCATGACCTGAGCCAAAATCAAGAGTCAGATGCTCAACCGACTGAGCCACCCAGGCGCCCTGATAGCACTATTATTACACTGTCCAATTCTAGAACTTGGCCTTTTGACTAAACTGTTAAGCATTTCCTATGTCATAAACTTTGTGAACATCTTTTTTCTTTTTTTAAGTTTATTTTGAGAGAGAGAGCACGAGAAGGGGCAGGGCAGAGGGAGAGGGACAGAGAAGAGAATCCCAGGCAGGCTCTGCACCATCAGCATGGAGCCTGATGTGGGGCTCGAACTCACAAACCATGAGGTCATGACCTGAGCCAAAACCAAGAGTTGGACGCTTAACCGACTGAGCCACCCAGGCGCCCCAAACTTTGTGAACATCTTTCACAGCTGCACAATATTCCATGTTGTGGCTGTACCAAGAATTACTTTAACACTCTTGTATATTTAGGTGGTATCTGGCTTTTAAAAAATTATTGTGTGTTATTTCAACATTTCGTTGTATTTCAAATTAATTCCTTACAAGAGTTGCGAAAGTGTAGAACTAGTGAGTCAAAAGGCACAAAAATAGTAAGGTTCTGGATGGACACTGCCCCAATGATTTTGAAATGTTACAGCAAGTTACGGTTCCATCAACAGTGTCTAAGAGTGGCTGGCGATGTGTGATTCTAAACTCACTCTGCCCCTTACTCAAACGCTGGCTGGGCAGCCACGGGATGGGCAGGGAGGGCCTGGGATTCTGGGGCCATCAGTGCCACCAGCCAGCCAGGCAGGCGTGAGCGCGCTGCTCTGCTACACGAGGCCTCGGTCTCCTTGGCACTATCAACAGTGTCCCCAGAGGCGGGAGGGTATTTCTGTGTGCACATTAAACTCAGGGGTGAGGCCAGATTCTGGGATGAGCTTTATTTTCTATTAAAATAAGCAGTAAGGTGAAGAAGAAAGACACCAAGAGAAAGACACATCAAGCAGACTTTGCTGCTGCCCTTTTTATTCTCCTAAGTGACCCACGCTGGCTTATAGCCTTTGAACTTGTAAGCTCTTTCTTTAATGTTTATTTTTGAGAGACAGAGAGCAAGCGTGGGTGGCAGAGGGATAGAGAGAGGGAGACACAGAATCGGAAGCAGGCTCCAGGCTCTGAGCTGTCAGCATGGAGCCCAACGCGGGGCTTGAACTCATGGACTGGGAAATCATGATCTGAGTTGAAGTAGGATGCTTAACCGACTGAGCCACCCAGACACCCCTCTCGTTAAAAACAAACAATCCAAGCAGATCTCATGGACACATTTTAGGGATGGGGACAGACACAAAGGGTTACAGCTAAGAGTCATCCTTGACATTTTGTTTTATGCCCCACAGCTAACTCCTCAGCGCACACAGTAGGCTGTCCTTTCAAAACATATGCAGAATCAAATCCCATGGTGTCTCACCCCCGGGTCCAAATCTGAACTATTACAGTAGCTGCTTAACCCATCCTACTGCTTTCCATTTTCCACAGATAAATGCAGGACAATCCCGTAACACTTCAGACCATTTCACTTCTCTGCTCAAAAGCCTCCAATGGCTTCTGTCTTTCACAGAGAACAAACCAAAGTGCTGACAAAAGCTGACGGCTCCTCTATGACCTAGGCACTCTGCAACCCAGGGCTTCATCCTCCAGGACCTTCTGCCTTTACTCTGTCTAGCTACACCAGCCTCCTTGCTCCTCCTTATCTATGCCCAGCATACTCTGTCACAGGGCTTTTGCTCTTGCTTCTCCCAAGACCACATACAGCCACTCCTGGCTTGTTCCTCCCTTTGCATAAGGGTCAACCTACCAAACGCCTGCTTACCGGCCTGTATAAAAGAGTGCTTCTACTCTTAGCCCCTTACCTTGATTTAAACATTTATTTATCTATCTCACTGGAATCTAAACAAGGGTTTACTTTTGAATTTCATTATGGAAAATTTCAAACACGTACAAAAGTAAAGAGAATATGGTAACGAACACCCCTGTACCCAGTTGCGATGATGATTAAATCAGGGCCAGATGAAAACAGGAATTTTTGACTGTTTGCTTCTGTGCTGTATACGTGGCACTTAGAACAGTGCCTAGCAATGGCAGGCTGCAATAAATACAGGCGAAGGGAACAAATGATGAACAGGGAGAGTGCTTCAGAGGGATAGCTGTCCTGATCTCTTCTATCGCCTTCCAGGGCAGAAATGAAGGATCATGTAATTCTTGACCTTGTTTTAGGACGCCTCAGCAGTGGCTCTTTCTCTGGACTTCAGCACCCACCCCAGTAACGATGCATGGTATGTTTCTACTAGTTGTGGTGGTGTAACCTGTTCTTCTGGGAAAGGCCACACACAGATCTCAGTGATTTACTTAGAAATGTCACGTGTGGGGGTGCCTGGGTGGCTCAGTCGGCTAGGCGTCATGATCTCGTGGTGCGTGGGTTCAGGCCCCGCATTGGGCTCTCTGCTGCCAGTGCAGAGCCCGCGTTGGATCCTCTTTCCCCAATCTTTCTGCCTCTCACCCGCTCATGCTCTCTTTCAAAAATAGGTAAACATAAAAAAAAAAAATGATACAGATGAATTATAGGCTGTTCATTTTATTTGCTTCCATCAACAAGGGAAGAAAATATTGTGTGATTAGTGTTAGGTCTTTTTGGGCCTCCCCTGGGGAGTTTGACCAAAGGTCTTCTAGAACAACGTACATACCTGTTTTTCTTCATGATATGCTCAAAGGGCCTCAGAAAATCTTTCTGGAAACGGAAGTTGGCTAATTCTCCTTTCTCGAGAAACTTCATAGAGAGCTGCCTTAAGGAGTCAACAGCAAAGATGGCCACATCTTCATTGGGGTTACAGCCAACCTGAGCAGGAAAGGGAGGTGAGGTGACACAGGCACAGTGCAACTGTGGATGTGGGGTTCTGAACATCAAAAACGGATAGGCTGCCTTCAAAACAAATGCTCTGGAAAAGCACGCCCAAGGAAAAAAGAAAATGGCATTTCTTGGCTATGACCTGTACAATTTTTAAGTTTAATGATGAAAGATCAGTACTGCACATTTAAAGTGCTTTCAAAATATGCTAAAGATTTTTTTTAATGTTTATTTATTTTTGAGAGAGAGACAGCGCAGGAGCAAGTGGGGGAGGGGCAGAGAGAGAGACACACACAGAATCCGAACAGGCTACAGGTTCTGAACTGTCAGCATACAGCCTGATGCAGGGCTCGAACTCATGAACCATGAGATCATGACCTGAGCCGAAGTTAGATGCTTAACTGCCTGAGCCACCCAGGCACCCTGCTATTTAAATTTTTTTTTTTTTTTTTTAAGATTGTGGCCAAATACATGTAAAACATAAAAGTGACCATCTGAAGTGCACACAGTTCAGCAGTGTTAAGTACATTCACGCTGTTGTGCAACAGATCTCTGGAACTCTTTATGTAGCAAAACTGAAACTCTATACTCATTAAATAATTCTTCATGTACTAATTAATTTTATCTAAACAAAAGGAGAAGTCAAAAGACTTTAAAGTCTCTAAAGCCTTTCATACTTGTCTGTCACCTAAAGCAAATTATAAATGTCTATCGCCAGCCTCAAAGAATTCAGCACAAACATTGAGGCTTTTGATTTCCTTAAAACTGTACTTGTCTATAGTCTACCTACTTTTAGGGACTGGAGCTGTGGCTATATATTTGGTTGCTCAGGCTTTTGCCTCAAAAAGAATCCTAAAAGCAGAGCAAGGGGATGTTTCCCACCAGAACCCATGCGAAGGGACCTGGGGCATGTTGCAGGAGCCTGCTCCAAGCAAAGAACTTCGCTAGCATGTGGTCTGACCTGAAAATGCGTTACTTTTAACAAAAGTAACGTGGCAATAGCATTTGCAATAAAGAAAAATTGGAGGTGTGCCTGGGTGGCTCAGTCGGTTAAGGGTCCAACTCTTCAACTCAGGTCATGGATCTCATGGTTCATGGAATCAAGCCCCATGCTGGGCTCTGAGCTGACAGTATGGGGCCTCCTTGCGATTCTCTCTCTCTGCCTCTCCAGCACAAGCATGCTCGCTCGCTGTCTCTCTCTCAAAAGAAATAAACTTAAAAAAAAAGAAAAATTGGAAACATCAATCGGAAAATGGTTACATAATGGTATATTCACCTACATGCAATACAATTTGGCAGTTAAAACCAAATACGTCCAAGCCTTAAAAAAAAAAAAAAAGAAGAAAATTCTATCACAGGCTACAATACAGATAAACCTTGAGGACATTATGCCAAGTGAAATAAGCCAGTCACCAAAAGATAAATACTGCATGATTCCACTTATACGAAGTCCCTAGAACAGTTGAATTCACAGAGACAAGAAGCAGAATAGTGGTTGCCAGGAACTGGGGGAGGGGTGGCGAAGAATGGGAAGCTGGTGTCTGATGAATTTGGAGTTTCAGTTTTACGGGAGGAAAGAAGAGCTCTGCAGATCTGTTGCACATGATGTGAGTGTACTTAACCCTAATAAATTATATGTTTACCAACAGTTACAATGAAAAATGTTATGCGCATTTTACAATTATAAAAATAAATTCATACACACTAATAGCAGTCAAATATTTAAGATTCCTTGCTAAGTGGAAGACAAAAGTTACAAACTGGTATGTAATACTAATCACGTTTTTTAGAAAAACAAAACAAACCAAGACAAGATTATCTGTATTTCTATGATATATTTCTATATATCTATATTTCTATTATATTTCTACAAAAATGTCTGGGAAAATATATAAACTGGTAACAGTTTGGGGCAGGGCTCAACTGGGGAGTGGTGATGGTCAAAAGTGGTTTTAGCTGTAATTATTTTTAAGGTGTTCATGGAGTGTTCATTTATTTAAAAAAAAAAGGTTTTAAAAAAAAATTTTTTTTTTTAACGTTTATTTATTTTTGAGACAGAGAGAGACAGAGCATGAACGGGGGAGGCTCAGAGAGAGAGGGAGACACAGAATCTGAAACAGGCTCCAGGCTCTGAGCTGTCAGCACAGACCCCGATGCGGGGCTCGAACTCACGGACCGCGAGATCGTGACCTGAGCCGAAGTCGGCCGCTTAACCGACTGAGCCACCCAGGCGCCCCCCAAAAAAAGGTTTTTTAATGTTTATTTATTTTTTGAGAGAGAAACACAGAGTGCAAGCAGGGGAGGGGCAGAGAGAGAGGGAGACACAGAATCCGAGCAGGCTCCAGGCTCCGAGCCGTCAGCACAAAGCCTGACGCGGGGCTTGAACCCACGGACGGCGAGATCACCACCTGAGCTGAAGCCGGACGCCCAACTGACCGAGCCACCCAGGTGCCCCTCATGTAACGTTCGTTTAATTAAAGGCTAATAAAGAGAATATTCCTCTCGTAAAAATCAGGGGGATTCAGGAGTTCCTGCTGCAGAGCACACTCCATGCTGATTGAGCAGCTTTGCACACACCCCAGGACACGCATGTGCCCTAGTTTAAAAGAGGAACATGGGACTGTGCCAAAGACTCTACTAGAATTCCAAGAGCTAAGTTACAGCTGTACTCAGCCAACCATCTCTTCAAACCTTGAGACCGTTACGTGCCCCGGTTCCCAAGGGGAAGCACAACATCTTCCTGAAGTGGTAGAAAGAATGAAGAGCTGCAGACGGAGGGACTGAATTTTCCACAACTTTGTGCTCAGTGGCTCTGATGAGATGGAACAGACATTTGTAATGAAGCTGACAACCACGAAAAGTCTAATTACTACCTGCCAGCCCATGTCCCAGGCCTGCCCAAAGATATCTGAGAACCGGCACGAAAAGACTCTTGACAAAAGGGGCGCCTTCAGTCCGTTGAGCATCTGACTCTTGATTTCAGGTCAGGTCATGATCTCACAGTTCGTGGGATCGAGCCCCACATCCGGTTCTGTGCTTGGGATTCTCTCTCTCCCTCTCTCTCTGCCCCTCTCTGGTGTGCGCTCTCTCTCTCTCTCTCTCTCTCTCTCTCTCTAAATAAAAGCAAAAAGTCTTGACAATAGAATCATAGGTGGGAACAGTAACCTGTATAAACAGATGTTCTCTCTCTAGTCCCACCGAACATAAAATCTAGACTCGAAAGAGTTGGGACATGTTTACCAAAAAAACCCCACTTTTGGATTATCACTTCTAAGAGAAAATAGGATTCCAAAGCTGCTAGCGGAAAGATCTCGCGGCATTAATGAGCAATGTTTGCTCCAGCTTAGCGGTCACAGACGTGGACAAGACTACAAGACTGCATCTGACAAGGTCTCATTTCAATTGGGGCCTGAAGCAGGTTAGCAGCTGCCCACAAGAGCCAACGGTGCACAACTCTGTTAATCCGCACTACCACTATCTCCAATATCATTCTGCTTAGCCTCAAATCGGTTGCGGGGGGGCGGGGCTAGTTACACCACAGAAATCGACAGATGCTATAAACCCTTTCTTTACCAGCATCCTACTGCCTGTTCTGTATCCCAGTGGCAGACCACTTCTTTTTAGAAGCTTCTTCCATTCAATGGAGAGAGGGCGATTCTCTTTTGGATAAACTATCTTTTACTCACAGTTTTTTGAAGCATCTGTATTAGAACTCTATCTCCAGGAGTGAAGAAATGGTTTTGAAATCATGGAGTGTGTTTTGGTAGTAAACAGTATAATTTAGCTATTACTTTTCCTTTAAGAAGTCAATGGCGTCAGAGACGCATCCACACACACATGGTATGTATATGTTCTGATCTGTAAAGTGTGTTCAACAGATGTGTGCAAGTGCCCACGTGTACACGATGAAACTTCCAGCGGAAACAAAGAAGCGTAGTCTGGTTTCCAATAGTTGTCAGTTTCAAAACACACAAACCTCTAGCTTGCTTCTAATTTAAAAATAAATGTTAGTTTTCTCAACAAAGGTTTTAGGAGAGCGATGGCAAAGAAAGCCAAAAGAAGCAGCAGGGACGTTTAACAGTGAAACATACAGAACTTCATCTTAATCTCCGGTCGTTCAGAAGACACCACAGGATTTTGCAATGTGCTCCAACACCAGTGTTGGTCCAGTGACTACAACGACGTTTGTGGCGTCAGCCTACATCCTGGGCAGGGGACAGTCAAGTATTTTTGGTACCAATACCATTTTAGTTCCATGCTCCCTGAGTTCTAGCAATATGTAAATACGCTCTGCAGGGAAAACGAATTACGGGTGTCCTCTGCTTCTTGCAAAGTCAGGTGGCACTGCTTTGCTTTTATGAAAGACCTGCCTTAGTGTCAGTTTTTGCGAACCAAAAAAAAAAAAAAAAAAAAAAACAACCGAAGAGAACTTCTGCTTTTACAAAAGAAGGTGAAAAGGGAACATAACACTCAGCACTTGTTTCGCAGCGAGCTGTTCTAGAGGCCGGACTGGTGTCACCAAGCCCCCGCCCCGGGAACTCCACTTGGCGTCTCCGCATCAAGCTGCCAGAGCTTTGAACTCTCACTGAGCACCTGGGCTTTATCTCGATTCCGTGCTTCGTTAGCAAGATGTGTCCTGAAGTATCAGAAATGCCTGAGAGAGGTTATTCGGGGGGTCTGGGGACGCTCAAAAACCTTTTCATACAAATTAATGGTAACTACCTCTTTGCTTCACACCATTTCAGCTTACAAAAGGTTTCACAGGAATGCTCTACTCTCAGATAGCACAGAAATGTGTACAGGCACCTATACTCTCAATCACTTCTTTTTTGAATACAGCTGCCTGCCTTTTTCTGGACATCGATGGAGTAGTTTTTGAATGTGAAGAGTTACCTTATTGAAGTGATCTCCAATCACATGCCATATTCGGGACCACTGCAGCCGAATCCGATTCATGTTGTAGTATGAGATCTCCACGATCTTCTGCAAGCTGAACATGCGGGGGTGGTGGGGGGAGGCCAGCTCGTCCATGGACACGGCACACAACCAGCGGACAAAGTCAACTGCAGGCCGGACCCAACAACACATGCGAGGCTTCATTAGTAACGGCCAGAGAGTCACAACATGAGGATTCTGTAGCTGTCACATGTGAGTGACAAATACATACCTATGGCATTTCCATCCAGTCTGGTAGATCCAGTAAAAATTCTAGGAAGATAATTTCAGACACAGTAAGATCAAAGTTAGATTTGGAAGCTGAGTTTCAATTTCAAACACTGAAGAAAAGGCAAACAAGGAAACGTTTTGGGTCTGGCACCTCTACTAAAATAAATGAGGAGGCATCAGAGGCACAGAACTGGTAAATGAACTGAGTTGAAAGCAGAAATGCCTACAACGGTAGAAAGAAAAAGCGACACATCAAAAGGAGGAAGGGGGAGTAAAGTATAACAGCATGTGATGTCACGACAGTGGGACACTGTCAACTAAATCAACTAAAGTTGATTATTTCAAATGTGTTCCAAGAACTTAAGGAAAGGATGAGAACAATGTCTCTCTAATAGAGAATATTAATATACTAAAAAGGTGCTCCTCCATAAGATGAACACAAACACACAAAACAATTTTTTTTGGCAAAAAAACTTACCAAAACCAACTCTTCTAGGACTGACTCTGGAAATTACCAGAGGCTGATAAAATGCTCATTCAAGAAAAATGGCTAAATCTTGGTATGAATAGAGGACATGAAGGTGTTTTAACTTGGCCTATTTCCATTACTGTCTCCCCAGCTCCATGGGAGTGTTGAAAACCAACAGCTCTGAAGTCAAAGTAACTGTGAGACCAGCAACCTAGCTCCACAGGAGAGAACAGAACAGTCCTGGAATTTCCCCCAAAATACCATTCTCAGGGAACTGACGTGTGACCTGCCTGACAGTACCCTGGGAACCCTCATTTCTAGGATTTGTCCATATTTGACACAGACCTCGTTCAGTTCAAACAGCCTTTTCTCTGGAGCTTTTGTCACAAGCAATCTGTGTAACCAATGAACAATGCAGCTACCTGAGTACGACCAGGTCAAACAAGGACCTGGGCGAAAATTTAAAAGGAAAAGTTGGGAATAAGGTGTCCACGGGAGGCTTTAAAAAGGTACACCAGGGGCGCCTGAGTGGCTCAGTCAGTTGAGCGTCTGACTCTTGATTTTGGCTCAGGCTGTGATCCCGGGGGCATGACTGAGCCCCGCATTGGGCTCTGCACTGGGTGTCAAGCCTGTTTGAGATTCTCTCTCTCCCTCTGCCCCTCTTCCCTGCTTGCATGTGCACACATGCACATTCTCTCCCTCTTTCAAATAAAAATTTAAAAAAATATATTAAAAAGAAAAAGTAATAAAAAGCTCTACCATATTCCTGGTGATCTAGATAGCCATCACATGGGTAAGGCTTTGTACACACCCACGGAAGACAAGACAGGGCCCTAAGCGCTCATCTTTGGCAGGCCTTAAGGCACAATGCAACATGCCAGAGCATCAGAGGGGCACCCCAAAACACACTCAAAACTCCGCAGCAAAGGCTGGCATGCTTAACAGTCCCAGGCATATGGGATCTTTGTCCAATTCTTAGCTGATCACAAAGGCCAAATGAGCAGACAGTGGCTATATGCGAAAAGAATACAGGCTTTATATAGTTAGTTCAGGAAAGTCATTCAACAAACTAATAGCAATGACAACAATAATAAACCCTGGGTGTGTGGTGGGCAACCTGATACCCAAAGCTGTCTCAATGTATTTTTTTAAAGTATCAATTTTCAACAAAAAGTTGTTAAGACATGTAAAGAAACAAGAAACGATGGCCTATTTACAGGTGAACAACAACAGATCCAGTCCCTGAGGAAACCTAGATATTGAATTTACTAAAGTTTTAAAGTTGATTATTTTATTTTTATTAAAAATTTTTAATGTTTATTTTTGAGAGAGAGAGAGAGAAAGAGAGTGTGTGTGTGTGAGAGAGAGAGAACAGGGGAGGGGCAGAGAGAGAGGGAGACAGAGGATCCGAAGCAGGCTCTAGGCTCTGAGCTGTCAGCACAGAGCCGGATGCAAGGCTCGAACTCACGAGCTGTGAGATCATGACCTGAGCCGAAGTTGGATGCTTAACCAACCGAGCCACGCAGGTAACACCTAAAGATGATTATTTCAAATATGTTCAAAGAACTTAAGGAAAGGATAAGAACAATGTCTCATTAATAGAGAATATTAATAAATATATTAAAAAAGTAATAAATAACCCAACAGAAATTCTGGAGTTGAAAATCATAAAACTGAAATGAAAAATTCACCGGAGGGGCTCAACAGCAGTTTTC
The DNA here is from genome assembly GCF_014898765.1 of Herpailurus yagouaroundi. NCBI lineage: Eukaryota > Metazoa > Chordata > Mammalia > Carnivora > Felidae > Herpailurus > Herpailurus yagouaroundi. The sequence continues at coordinate 384,511 of NW_024412463.1, read as the reverse complement.
AGCTGACCAAAGAGTTCGTGAACTTGAAGATAGGTCAGATGAGATTATGCCGTGTGATAAACAGATATAAAAAGAATTAAAAAGAAAGTGAACAGAGCCTCAGAGACCTGTAGGGCACTATCAAATATATAGACATACATAAGGGGAGTCTCAACAAGAGAGGAAAGAAAGGGGTTGGAAGAACTTTTGAAGAAATAATGACTACAAATACCCCAAATTTGATGAAAAACAATCTACACATTCTAGAATCTCAACAAACTCCAGTAAGATAAACTCAAGAGATCCACATTCAGACTTATAATAATCAAAATGATGAAAGGCACAGACCATGAGAGAATCTTGGAAGTAGAAAGAGAGCAGAGATTTGTGACTGCATAATGGATCCTATGGAAAATGAAAAGCTGATTTCCCATCACAAACCATGGAGGCTAAAAGGCAGTGGGATATCATATTTAAGGTGCCAAACAAAAAGACTATAAGCCAAGAATTCTAAATGCAGCAAAACTTACCTTCAAAAATGAAGGAGTGACTAAAATATCCCGAGATACACAAAATCGGAGATGATTCATTGCTAACCAACCTACCCTATATGAAATATTAAAGGAAGTTCTTCAGGTTCTAATGAAAGGATGATAGAGAATAACTCAAAAGAATCTGGAGAAATAAAGAGCACTGGTAAAGGTAAGTGCGTGGGGAAATAGGTATTTCTTGTTTGTAACTCATTTTATTTACCGGATTCGAGGACAGCGAAGGTAATCATTGTAAACTGTGTTGATGGGCAGGTGTGTATAAGCATGTAAGTCATATGACAGCACAAAGGAGAGGGGAGAGAATGGAGCTATACAGAAGACATGTTTCAGACTATTCAAATTAAGTGGACATTAATTCAAAGTCAAATGTTCAAAGTTAAAATGTTACTAATGATGATCCCCAAAGCAATCAGTAAGAAAAACACTCAAAAAATATAGAAAAACAGACAAGGAAAGTAAAATGATACACTAGAAAATATCTTACCATATAAGAAGGCAGTGATAATGAAGGAACAGGAGAACAAAAATGACACATTTTTAAAAAGAGCAAAAGAGCGGATATAAATCCTATATATCAGCAATTAAATTATAATTAAATGTAAATAGATACTTTAATAGATATAATTAAAAGTAATAGACACTTCTCGGGATTCTCTCTCTCCCCCCATCTCGTGCTCTCTCTCTCAAAATAAATTAAATAAAAACTTAAAAAATGGTCCAACCATCTGCTGTCCAAAGAGACTCGATTTACTGCATTATTATTATTTTGCTAAAGTAGGCTCCATGCCCAACGTGGGGCTTAAACTCGTGACTCTGAGGTCAAGAGTCACATGCTCTACTGACTGAGCCAGACAGGTGCCCCCAAAGAGTTTCGCTTTAAATTCTTTGAATTTGTGTCTTTACACAAATGTGTGTCTTTACACAAATAGGTTGAAAGTAAAACAATAGAAAAGACACAGCATATCAAAAAGTAAACAAGGGAGAGCTGGGTGGCTGCACCAATATAAGACAAGAGATTTAAAAATCATTACTAGAGGGGTGCCTGTGCGGCTCAGTCGGTTAAGTGTCAGACTTTGGCTCAGGTCATGATCTCATGGTTTGACTTCAAGCCCCGTGTCGGGCTCTGTGCTGACAGCTCAGAGCCTGGAGCCTGCTTCAGGTTCTGTGTCTCCTCCTCTCTCTCTGTCCCTCTCATGCTCATGCTCTGCCTCTGTCTCTCAATAATAAATAAACGTTAAAAAAAATTAATTAAATAAATATCATTAGTAGAGACAAAGACTGTTTTATAACATAAAAGGTTAAATCTGTCAAGAAAACATATAATTACAAACATATGCATCTAACAACAAACCCCAAAGTCACGAGGCAAACAGATAGAACTGGAAAGCAGAAATGGACAATTGAACCATGCCCAGAACCCACAAATCCATACGGACGGAATGAAGATTATGGGCTCAGGGACCACTGGCAGAGGAAATGGGGAGTGACGGCTATTAAGTACAGGGAGATGAAAATGCCCTGAAATTCCACAGTGGTGATGACCACACAACTCCAAATATACTAAAACCCACGGAATTGTACGTTTTAAAAGAACAGATCTTATGGTATGTGGATTTTATCTCGGTTTTTAGAAATGTAACAGCACAAGAGTGGTGCTAGGCAAGTCTGCCTGTAGTCCGTGATGTGGCTGAGGCAGAGAAACAGAAAAGAAGTAAGTGTGGTTAGTGGAAGAACAAAAATTTTGTACTGTTAGCTTAAACCTAACTGAAAAATGTGGGGGAAACCAGTCAAAAGTATGTTACAGAGAGTGTCTCTGTTAGAGAGAAACAGAGAAGCAACAGGAACAAGGTAATTAAATACACTGACAAAGAATTCAAAATCCTAAGGATTGTCCTGAGAACAATACAAATTATGACAAAAATTCTGTACGGCTGTCATCGCAAAATGGTCTATATTTAACGCACTGGGCTGGGTCAATAACCAAACGAACAGCAGCGTACATGCTTATTCGGTGGTAAGTTTCAGGAGCGTGTTCATTTTAGAAAATTCACATTTCAAGCACTGGTACCTAATGAAGGTCTTCAAATGAGAGTACCTGTGTTTCTCTCAGATGTTTAGGTCAAATTTCAAGTAAACAGATAGAATGGAAAGGTTCGGAGGAAAAACAAATGGACACTATCAATTTGGCCAAGTCTCACTCACGGATATAGGCTTTAAATCTTAAACCCTTCTTGACATTTTTATGAAAGTAATTTCTATTAAGGAAACAAGGTAACCTAAAACATGAGCACAAGCAAAAAATCTTGTTTCTGACATGATTTGGTCACAAGGTTAAAGGTATAATTTTTCTTCAAAAGGTCAGGAGGCAATTCAGGTCCCAATTCAGATGAACGTGAAGGTTATGAGTGGCTGTGGATGCCACTTCCTAGCCTGAGTGATCTAGAGCTCACCACACTCACAAGAGGCAAATGAGCGGAGTCCAATAACGACACAGACGATGTGCCAAGCTACTGGACAGCCCAGCTTCGCTGGAGAACAAAATCATTACCTGTCCACAGCTACAACCACACTCTGCGAGCTGGTCTCACCAACCGACTCCTGGAAGCTGGCCATCTGTCTTTTATCCACGCCACCACTCACCAAATTACCTGGAACGCAATGTGCAAAAGTCAACAGTGCTTCAAAAACAGTCAAATATTTAGAACAAAGTATTCTGTGGCATCAATCTGCAGCAACAAGAGACATAAATGTGAAGGGTTTGTGGGAGGAAAAAAAAAAAAGCCCCAAGCCCCCTCAACTGATGACAGCACAAAATACATTCTTATTCTGTAAATACAAACTCCTTTGCTTGTACCAACCACCTCCTTTCCTTTACAGTCCTTTACATTTTTATAGTATTGAATGCCTATATTTAGGAAAACAAATACGAATTAAACAACCCTAACTTAGATCTCCTGGAAGATGTGATGGCTTCCACCTGCTGAATGTCCAGCATGCTTTCCAGGACTTCAGCCCAGCCATCCCTGCGTGCACCCTAAGGAGGCGATGCTATGATAACGCCTCCCCTCTCATACAGTCTGTGCTTTTAACATTACCCGGCACGATTCCAACCAGTGCAGTGGGACCTAGGAGCCTGCCCTCTGCCCTGAGACAGCCTGGGTTTGACACCCGCCTCTGCTACTCCTTGCAGCGTGGTCTTGTTCGGGTCACTTCACCCCAGCCTCACCTTCCTCACTTACAAGATGGGGATGACAATCGTGCCAATCTCAATGAGTTGTTCAGAGGAATGAATGCGTTCAAATGTGTAAACGGAGTGTTTCGCATGTGGTCCCACACATCTGTTTGTCCTATTTACTGTTACTGTTCTATCACTGATGGAGTCTCTTGATTCAGTGAGGAAGAATTCTACTTTCATGAGAATACCATTCAGTTAAAAGGTCCCCAAATGAACATGGAAGAGACGGTGAAAAATCCTTCTAAAAATCGAGAGATGCAGATATCCACTAGGTACTAACGCTGCAGCCTTTCTAAAGCAAATGGCCCTCCACCCAATAGTTCTATGCACAGAAAGAAAAGTAATGCACCCTGATTTTGACAAAATAGGCATTTACTCCACAGTTCGAGCACAGATACGAGAGCCAGAGCAGCACTTGCACTTCCACGAATAAACATGCTGTCAGCTGGCACACAAGGAAGAGGTTTACACAACAGTCCTGCTGAGACAAGAAGCGTTTCATTCCGGTTAACTTGTGACTCCAGGATGGCCAGCCGTGGGGCCTGGTGTCTTACCAAGGCCAAGGCCCATGAACTCTTCTCCTGCTAACGTGTGGCTCTTCAGGCTCCCTTCTCTTTCACGTCCAGATCCAGACAAGTAGCGGGTTTTCACACCGGTTCCTATGAGCTGAGCAAGCTCCAGCTGGCTGATGCATTTCAATATCTAATGAAGAGAAGGCATGAAGAAATGAGTTCCTGGGGCACCCAGGTGGCTCAGTCAGTTAAGCATCTGACTCCTGATTTTGGCTCAGGTCATGATCTCACAATTGTGAGACTGAGCCCTAAGTAGGACTCTGTGCTGGTCATGGAGCCTCCTTAAGATTCTCTCTCTTTCTCTCCCTCTGCTTCTCCCCCCCCCCCCCCCCAAAAAAAGAGTATACTTATCTTGATGAGCACTGAGTAATGTACAGAAATGTTGAATCACTGTATTGTACACCTGAAACTAACATAACACTATATGTTAACTGTACTAGAATTAAAAAAAAATAAAAATAAAAAACAGTATTGGGGCACCTGGGTGGCTCAGTCGGTTAAGTGACTGCGGCTCAGGTCACGATCTCATGGTTTGTGAGTCCGAGCCCCGCGTCGGGCTCTGTGCTGACAGCTCGGAGCCTGGAGCCTGCTTCGGACTCTATGTCTCCCTCTCTTTCTGCCCCTCCCCTACTCGTGCTCTGTCTCTATCAAAACTAAATAAACATAAAAAAAAAGAACAGTATCCGCTAAGGCTGAAGAAAAAGAAAAAAACCTCACATCTTTAAAATACAAAAAGAAACCAGTTCCCATTTCTAGCAATCTTAGTCATTAAAGAGTTCTTTGAAACACACAGCTTTTCAGGTGAGAATAAAATCTGAGGGTCTTAGGGTGGTTTCCCTACTCATGGTTAGGCAACCGTTGAGTGTGGGCCTGGAAGACAGACTTCGCTATTTTTTTTTCAAACTATTAAAAAGGAAAAGAGAAAATGACCAAAAGAAAAGCTGGTACAATGGAGTTATGCCATATGGATGTTTAATGAACTCCTCAGACACATAAAACACTAGTCTCCCTGCTGCTCCATTAACTTGACATGGCTCGTCGTGAGCCTTTGTACCTGCTGTTCCTTATTCCTAGAATATGTGCCTTACGCTCTTCCCTATGGCTCACTTCCACCTCAGACACGTGTGTCCCTCAGAGACCTCCTTTAACTGCCCTGAGATCACACACCCTCGCCACCACCATCCCCTGGTAACACTTTTTTTTTCCCTTAGCACTTACCACGTTTTGGCGTTTTGCCATATATTTGCTTGTTCTGTGCCTTAAGTCCCAACAGGGCACCGACTGTTTTGCTCACTGCTGAATCCCCAGCACTTAAAATAGCTGATTATTGTTTGGCTGGCTGGCTGACTGAGAACATGCCCCAGAATAGGGGTGCGGCGGGAAGAAAGGCTGCACCTTTCCAGCCCTATGGGGTGGTTCTGGGGCTGAGAGGTCATCCCTGCACACAAGCCCTCTCAACTGAAACTTATCTGAAGAAACAGAAATTGGTCTCAACTTCCACCAGAGGAAAAACTGGTTCCAAGAAACTGATTGTGGGACAGCGTGGAGATCTCCAGGTAAAGCCTTCCCAAGGGATTTTCACGGGAATTTGTGACTAAAGCTGAGTACTGCCTTTCGTGTTGACTTTATCATCCAATGTCAGAGTATGGGAGTCCATTACACCATGGAGCGCTTCTGTTATTACTTATACACTGCCTTCCAGCTGACTGAGAAAGGTACTTAATTCTACCAGAAAGAGCTATCCTCTGATTGCTCCATATACAATACTATTAAATTATTACCAGTAAACTATGAATTCCCTCCCTTTTCCAGAAGCTGAGGATGGCCAGAGTCTTGAGTATGTCAACAACCTGTGGCTGAGGGATTCTTGGTTCCAAGTCTGATTTCTCAAGGTTTCTGATCATCACATAGGTGGTAATTCATTTTCACATTTCCAGGTGTTGCTACAGACTTGGCAACCAGCGGGAACCCCACATAGATCATGCCTCCCAGGTTAAAAAAGGTTCTATGAAACAAAGTGGCTACTTATTGACTCATCAGACGTTATGACTCCTCAGAAGACAGGAAATTATTTCTTAAAAAATAGGGGCGGCTGGATGGCTCAGTCGGGTTAAGTGTCCGACTTCAGCTCAGGTCATAATCGCACGGCTTGTGAGTTCAAACCCCACGTCAGGCTCTGTGTTGACAGCTTGGAGCCTGGAGCTGCTTCAGATTCTGTGTCTCCCTCTCGCTCTCTGCCCCTCCCCCGCTCATGCTCTGTCTCTGTCTCTCTCAAAAATAAATAAACTTAAAAAAAAAATACACACAAACAAAAAAACCAGGGCTCCTGGCTGGCTCAGTCCCCAATCTTGGGGTCATGAGTTCGAACCCCACACTGGGCATAGAGATAAAACAAAACAAAACCCAAACCAACCCAGCCCTCTCCACCCCCACCCCATGCAACTTCATCTTTTCTAATACAGAAAACTCCAGGATTGTGACAGAGAAAGGAAAGGCTGGGTGGAAGAGGACGAAGGTATGTGTCATGATAAGGGGGAGGAGGACAGCTAACACCTCCTGAGCCCTTACCACCTGCCAAACGCAGTTCTGATCCCTTTCGCGCCATGACCTCCCTTCTCCTCATGGCACCCCACAGAGGTACGGCCTGGGGACTGAGGGACTTGCAGGCCACACACAGGCAGGCAGCGCCCCCCCCCCGCCCCGCCCGACGGAGGGGGGGGGGGGGGGGGGGGGGGGAGGTAGGGGACTAGGGGCCCTTCCCCCTTAAGGACTCCGTGGGGCAGGAGGCAGCAATCTTCCCTCTAGGTGCCCACAGTCCCTGCAACTCTGCACTCTCTCACCTCCACTTTTTCACAATTTTCTCTTTAAAGCAAGAAGCAATATACACAAATGGTAGAGAAATCAGGTAATGTAACTTAAGGGAAAAAAGCAGAAAATAAAATGCCCACCTAATTCTATCACTGAGGATGTTAACGTTTTTCTGTATCTGTTCAAACCTCATTCTCGGGGCGCCTGGGTGGCGCAGTCGGTTAAGCGTCCGACTTCAGCCAGGTCACGATCTCGTGGTCCGTGAGTTCGAGCCCCGCGTCAGGCTCTGGGCTGATGGCTCGGAGCCTGGAGCCTGTTTCCGATTCTGTGTCTCCCTCTCTCTCTGCCCCTCCCCCGTTCATGCTCTGTCTCTCTCTGTCCCAAAAATAAATAAAAAACGGAGAAAAAAAAAAAATCAAACCTCATTCTCTATGTACGTTTAAAATGAATTTTTACTTCATATGCTGTGACCACCTTTCCATGACACAAAATAATTTTTATTTTTTTCTCTAAAGCCTTTTTAGAGACAGAGCATGAGCGGGGGAGGGGCAGAGAGAGAGGGAGACACAGAATCCGAAACAGGGTCCTGAGCTGACAGCACAGAGCCCGACGTGGGGCTCGAACCCACGAACTGCGAGATCATGACCTGAGCCGAAGTCGGACACTCAACCGACTGAGCCACCCAGGCACCCCTAAAGTCTTTTTTAAGACTCCATTCATTATTTTCCTTGTCATTTATTTGTTGAAGAGCCTGGTCATTCAGTCGGGGGGTTTTTCATCTCCTATAGTTGATGGACATGATCTCATTTACACATGCCTCTGGCCCCTAGATTTCCCGTGAACTGGCAGTACAGGCTTGGACTGACTAGGTTTGCAGGTGGGGGCAGAAGCATTTCGTGGGTGGTACTGTGTGCTTCCATCAAGGAGCACGTATGTCTGGCTGTCCCTCCCTTCAGCAACATTATTTCAAATGGCCTCATGACACTCTAAGGAATGGCGTACCACACTTTTGTTCTATTTTCTTTTAAAGAGCAATGTCTCATTGCTGGGACATCCAGGCTGTTTCTCATACAATCTTTTTCCTATGACAACTAAAATTTCAATGAATGACCTTTCAAACACATGTCTGTACCCACAAATAATTATCTTTAGGTGAGCACCTTAGAATGTTATTTAAGGAAAAACGTAAACCCACCGGCAATCTCCTTAGTGGCTTACTGTAAATGTTGACCTTTCTTTTCAGATCAGCCTCCCAGCTTTTTCTAAATCTATTCACTGGCATTAGGAGCTTCCAGGAGGCGCATAAGGGCTGGGGAAGCAGCACTCGGGTGGGAGGAAAGCCACTGCAACACAGGTGTGCTTGTGCAACATGAACTGCGGGGGCGTGGGAACCCCATGACGGGGTGCATGTGAACCCACCTGCCGTCTGCAGCCACACAGGCTGACTCTCAGATATGTGACATATTTGAAAGATAAGGGAAAACCCAGAGTTAAAGTCAGGCTTCACTGTAGTTCCAAAAATGCAACTGACCAAAGACAGATAGACAATGAATGAAAGGAATGCTGGGAGTCATCCTAAGAAAAGGCATTTACCAAGCTTTCAAAGGAAACACACCTCATGCCAGGAATTCCCAAGGTAGTTGCCATCGGTGTGTGCCACCGTAATAAGCGTCTTTATGGTGTCGATGTTTTTCTGCTTCATTTCTGTGATGCTGGAGCTGGCCGTCAGCAGGGAGAAGCGAGCAAGAGCCTGAACATAGGCGTCTCGCTCCAGCTGTAACGGAAGCCCAAACAAGAGACAACGCTCAGATTCCACCCTTAGCGTGACCGTTTTCATCAACTGGACTGTGTACTGGGCTTCTGACACCTTCTGTATACATATCGCCTAACAGACTTCACGCACATTATCAGGCCAGTTATTCGGTGCTGGCGTCCTCCTGCTCCCAGAATATCCCTGCACACCTCATGGCTGAGAGCCAGCTCTCTCCGTTGCAGCTGACCTCGGACTTAAGTTCCAGGTTCTATTCCCTCTGGAGGGAGTGGGAGAGGAATCTGTTGAATGTTAAGATCGTCACATACACTCAGGGCGCCTGGGTGGCTCGGCTGATTAAGCATCCAACCTCGGCTCAGGTCATAATCTCATGGTTCGTGAGTTCAAGCCCCATGTCAGGCTCTCTGCTGTCAACACAGAGCCCGCTTTGGATCCTCTGTGCCCCCTCTCTCCCTGCCCCTCCCCCTGCTCTCTCTCTCAAAAATGAGTTTTTTAAATAGACATTAAAAAAATGTTTAAAAATGTTGAAATGTTTACACTGTAACATCTGCAGTAGTATCTGCAACAATCTTGCAAGGTAGGCCTATTTTCTCAACTCTGCAAATGAGGAAATCGAGTGTCTTACAGAGAAGTTAGCTGGGCCAAGGTCACATGGTTAGAGAAGTAGCACAGCTGGGTTCTGAAACCCAGACCGAGGTCAAAGCCTGTGGTCTTGGTACAGCAGAAAATGTCTAACTGTAAAGTAAGCAGGAATAGATTTGAGTTTTTCAAAATAAATGGGTACAAATTCTTATTTAAGAAGTAATGCATGGAACTGACGATTTCCTAATTTCCTAGCAGTTTGAGAATCTTATTCTGTTCAGTTGCTTGCGTTTTTCAAGATTCAAAGGTTTACAGACACATTCATTTTGCAGTAAATTATTAGTCTCTCCCAGAGAAGACCTAGATATGAAGGAAATTATAATAAAAACGGATCTTAAAAGGAAAAGTAATATTTTAAGCACTAGGGCACACAAATTAGTCAGACGGATAGGAAGTCTGTTTTGTCAAGCCCTGTCAAGTAGCTTGAAACCCACCCACCCCTAAAGAATCTCCAATTCTTCCCGCAGAGGAGACTGTTGTCAGCACAAATCTGTGGGTTTCCTCTCAGCAGGCATGAGTAAGGAGCTTGCTGAGAATTTCTGGCTCGGTGGAAATGTCTGGTAGCTTCTAAGTTTTGCCAAATCCAAAGGCACACAGCCCACCAGGATCGCTGGAGCTTTGTTAAACTCACCTGCATTCCAAAGATGCAGGCAATCCGGACTGCACACCGGATGCCCTCCAAGCACAGGGAGGCCACTTCTGTGTCGTCACAGTTCTGCAGTCCGATGCTATAGGCGGCCAGCAGTGGTGTCCACACCAGCTAAATTAAGGGAGCAAGGTTTCAAATGCTACAACTGTAGCATGGCAACAGCCGTTGGAGACCACACTGCCACTTATGAGCACAGGCAGGATGCCAGAGTCATCACTATTTTGCTTTCAGCCATTTCCATTCACAATATAAAATAGTTCCTCCTGATCTGTGGTCAAAGGTATCACAACAGCACTACAGATATGCTCTTTACTAGACGTGTGGTTCAAAAGGAAGGAAGATAAATACGTAGCTGGAGTAACTGTGCTCGTGACAGACATCATTAATCAACTGGAGGGCCCACTCCCTCCTGAGTCTATTCAGGGCACGAGAATCCTTCATTCACAGTGCAGCAGGCAGCCATTGCCAATCAGAGGCTGGCATGCAAAATAAAACCTATAAGTCACTTATATTCTATAAACTTAGTTTACTGAAAGTTTCCTAGTTCAAATTATTTAGACTTTATTTTTCCTCCAATTTTGTTGTGAATTCCCTGGAAATAAAGCTTCACAAAAATCTAAGAGGATATTGATAGTTACTATAAAAATATCTTAGAGAAAAATTATGTGCTATGTATGTAAAACATGTATCTTTTCTAGACATCTTAAAAATAGAAGGACTTCAGGACATTATTCTTTACTTCCAGCTAATTTCATCTGGTAAACTAACCCTGAGGCCACTGAGGTGAGATGTTAAAATGATCTCTTTTGCCTGAATAATTATTCATTCATTCAATACCCCCGCAGCTCTAACAACAACCCTGTATTTGTCCCCATTTTACAGATGATGAGACGCTGAGTAACCCGAACCAGGTCACAGAGCTATGAAGTGGCAAACCAGCCATTCCCGACACAGAGCCCGTGCCTGTGGCCAGTGCTGGTGCATCCCCGGCATCATAAGGGCTTCTGGGAAGGACTCACTTTAGTTCCCATTTAGACAGAAGCACCCAGACTTGGCCTTTCCTCTCCTCAACCTCTTCACCATCACAGGGTGGCTGGTTAGCTTCTAGCTGGTCACCTCCAGAATCAGGCTGAGCCGGGTCCTCACTTCCCAGTATACTCACCTTGAACATTGGCCGGACGTGGTCCAAGTGGGTGGCACTTGTGAACGGGGCTTTGGCATGGCTCACGGCCTCCATCAGGGCCTTGGCTGTTCTAGCCATTTGCTCCATCTCCAGATTGTACAGCAGCCGTCGCTGTTTTTCACTAGCTACGCCTACAAAGAAATAGGGGAGTGTGACACCCACGGACAGCTTGCCATGTCCCCCTGACCACTTCCATGAGCATGTTCGGAATATTACCACCTTACTGAAGGAGGAAATGAGGCAAGGAGAGGCCTAGTACCTCGGCCAGTAAGTAGTAGAGGTGGGACCTGAGCCCAGCCAGCGTGGCTCTACAGCCGGTGCTCTAAACCCCTACACTGGGCTGAAACTGATCGTGCCGTGGGCCTTACCTAACAGAATCCTCACCAACGTTGGCACAATCACCAGTGGCATTAAAGCAGTTTCAGGGAACATTTTGTGGGGGTAATTTGGCTCTCAGATCACTCATTGAAATTCTTTCTTGTAGCTAATCACCAATTTAGCAAGAAGATGGTTATAATTATGAAAAGACTCAACATAATCACAATAACTAATTTAAACACATTTGCTATTCAGATGTCTAGATACACAAATTAGATTTATTATCAAGGGACTTAATCATGCACTCCAATACACTCGAAATTTAGAATAAAAATAATTTGCCATTAGACCTTACTCTGCTTAGTTGATTTGGTTGCGATCGTATGCTCTTTTGTTTCTTTCATTGCAATTTTCTTGCCTTCTATTTCTTCATATATACTTGAGAGGTATTCTTCCGGTAGGTCTTTACTATCATTGATACCCCGATTCATTTTAATATACTGTTCTTTTGTCATTTTATTTTTTACCTGAAATTAAAAAAAATAAAAAACAATTTAGAAACCATCCAGTGGTCCAAATAAAGCTCCTTATTTAGCTGCTGCAATATATAAATCACTAAAATATTTTACCTGAGGGCTGTGCAAGTCTGTAGTTAGCATGATAATGGAGTATGCTAGGACATATGCAGTGTCAGCACTAGCAAATAGGGTTTGCCTGGAAGAGAAGGTTCCAGATGTAAGAACATGCACAGAGAGGAGGCGAATGGAGACATACTGCACTGAAAGCGGGCTGACCGTTCCACGTGATGGCAAACTAGTCAAAAGCATTCATCCTTTCATCGTCACTGAATAACAATTACTGATGACCCTGAGTGTAGAAAAAGCTAATCAAGAAACCATGTCAAGCTTTAGATTTCTTTGCATAACACAGTTTTAAGTAAAGTTTTAAAGGCCTAGGGATCAGGGTGTGGGAAGCAAGACACCCAGAGCACAAAATGCAAGGAGACCCTCACTCCAACCATGAGCGTGAGGCCCCCTTCTAGTCTGCACCTTTGTGCCTCACTTGCCTCACCCTGGTCCTGTTCCTGAGAGCATCTACTTTGTGCTGGGCACTGGGTGTAAAGAGGACAAGAACCGCTGTTCAGGGACACCTGGCCGGCTCAGTCAGGGGAGTGTGCGACTCTTGATCTCGGGGTCATAAGTTTAATAAGCCCCATGTTGGGGGCACCTGGGTGCTTCAGTCGGTGGAGCATCTGACTTCAGTTCAGGTCATGATCTCACAGCTCATGGGTTCAAGCCCTGCGTCAGGCTCTGTGCTGACAGCTCAGAGCCTGGAGCCTGCTTCGGGGTCGGCCCGTCTCTCTCTCTCTGCCCCTCCCCCGCTCATATTCTCCCTCTCTCTCAAAGTAAATAAACATTAAAAAAAAAAAGGTAGGGGCGCCTGGGTGGCGCAGTCGGTTAAGCGTCCGACTTCAGCCAGGTCACGATCTCGCGGTCCGTGAGTTCGAGCCCCGCATCAGGCTCTGGGCTGATGGCTCAGAGCCTGGAGCCTGTTTCCGATTCTGTGTCTCCCTCTCTCTCTGCCCCTCCCCCGTTCATGCTCTGTCTCTCTCTGTCCCAAAAATAAATAAAACGTTGGAAAAAAAAATTAAAAAAAAAAAAAAGGTAAATAAATACAAATGAAAATAAAAAAATAAGCCCCAAGTTGGGTGTAGAGATTACTTAAATAAAATCTTAAAAAAACAGCTGTTCAGTTATTGTTTATAGCTTACATTCCCCACTGTAATACTGAACAGCAGACATTTGAAGAAAAATACATTGTTCTAAATAATAAGCTGAAGTCTGACTGTTTTTTTGCCCAAGGCAAGAGAAGAAAGGCAAAAACTGGTGGATGCATAGCCTCAAAAACATGTGAGGCTGAAGCTACAAAACTGGTCTGTGTCCACATCGCCCCCAAAAGGAAAGGGAGACACTCTGAAGAACATAACGAAAAGACCGATTCCAAAATAAAATTCAATTGGGTCACATGTTTACCAATGAAGAGAAACAGATCAAGGCATGAGGCTCACACAGGAGACTATGTTCAAAGGAAACAAAATCTCCTTATGCCTTTGTAGCAAATTCTAACGTCCACTTGGTTAAAATGACCAGGTGCTGCCTTTATTGTCCGTGTCTCAGAGGGAACAGCCGGCTGTGCACCTGGAGCATCAGGACCAATTAATATGAAAACCAAGTTGACCTGAGGCAAAACTGTTCTCGAAATGTCTCCACTGAACAATCTCCATATCATGTTCAAGTACATTCAGAAATTCTGCACTTCGTGCCCACTGGGAGCAGCATGAGCTTTTGAGTTAGACAATTCATATTCAATCCTATTCCGCTACTTGATGGCCGATTAGCTTTTGGTCAGGTTGCTCAATCTCCCAGAGCCTCAGTTTTCTCGTCTATAAAACGGAGACCTACTCACAGGATTACCATTAATTATGAAAAACCCATGGCATGACAGACATATAAGAAATATTTAATAAAGGTTAGCCCTCTTTTTAATTTCCACTTCTACAAAAAAAACATGAACTACCCACCAAAAGAGGCCCTAAGATGAAATCATGTATTTAAGGCAGGTTTTATTAGTTATATAGCCATTTCTGTAACCTGCTCATTAGTTAAGTAACCAAAGAAAAACCAAAATCCTTGAGATCTACTCTGTATGTTAAATCGGGGAGCTGTTTTTTGGTTTTTTTTTTACAGTACTTTTTTGTTTTTTATTTTAGAGAGAAAGAGAGAAAGCAAGCAGGGGAGAGGGGGAGAGGGATTGAGAGAGAGAGACAGAATGAATCCCAAGCAGGTTCCGTGCTCAGCATGGAGCCCCATGTGGGGCTTGATCCCATGACCCTGCGATCATGAGCCAAGTCAAAATCAAGAGTCAAATGTTTCACTGAGCCACCCAGCACCCCAAGGAGCTGTTGTTAATTAGGGAAGAGATGCCCAAGGACCTCCCTCCAACTCATAAAATTACTCTTATCACAATTAATAGCACGGATTCTAGGAGCACCTGGGTGGCTCAGGCAGTTAAGCGTCTGGCTCTTGATTTCGGCTCAGCTCATGATCTCACGGTTTTGGGGTTTGATCCCTGCATCCAAGGGCCGGGCTTGACAGTGCAGAGCCCACCTGGGATTCTCTCTCTGCCCCCCCCCCCCCCGCCCAAATAAATAAACATAAAAATAAAAAAATAAAAAAAAACCAGTATGGGCTCCAGCTGTGTGAACGTGGGCAAGTTACTTAAGCCTCTCCAGTCCTCTCCTTGTCTGTAGAAAGGGGACACAGACAGAAGCTGTGAGGTCTTACATAAAATAATCCC
The DNA here is from genome assembly GCF_014898765.1 of Herpailurus yagouaroundi. NCBI lineage: Eukaryota > Metazoa > Chordata > Mammalia > Carnivora > Felidae > Herpailurus > Herpailurus yagouaroundi. Next base: position 369,446 of record NW_024412463.1, on the reverse strand, counting down.
TCAGCACAATGCCTGGTACATGGTAACAGAAACTTCAGTTGCCTAGCACAGATTTAGAAAGATTAAACTCAAGTCCTAACCAATCGAAGACTAGTGCTCTGAGGCAGGCAAAAAGGTGATGTGGAAGGGACTTAGACACAGTGCTCACCCCTGGTTGCACTCTATGTATCTTGCTGCAAACTTCTCCATCAATCGATCAATCTTCTGGGCTTCCCCAGGTAGGCGGAAACCTTCCAGAAATGTCCGCAGGGCTGAGACAAACTCCTTTTCACAGAAGTCAAGTTGGTCCACGTAGGCATACATCACTTCCTTGTTGAACCTCGTGCTCTCTCCCAGAAAATCACCTACTTGGGTCTGAAACATATGCACCCACTCACATCTAGAAACTGTCATACGTGAACCCACAGTAAGGCACACTTCACGCAGCGGAGAAGGCAGAACACCCTGCTCTCAACACCCAGAACAGGCTGGCCCACTAGAAAAGCTGGGCGACTCCGAGCCTGCCCACCCGCCCAACCGGTCCGGGCTCAGGCTCTCCTGCCGTGGACGAAGCAGGAGGAGGCAGCACGAGAGACTTAAAGATGGGAACACGATGAGACATACTCAGGAGGGAGGTTAGCTGCAGATGAGCAGCCAGAAGTCTCCGGCAGTCAAAGGACACTTCTAGTTCTGACGCTGTTCCACCAAGAACACAACTACCTCTTGGGAGCTTTTTGCAACGCTGGAGCAAGTAGGACTGCTGTCAGCAGGGGTGTGGACAAAAGCCACTGCACTCAGGGTCAGTCACACTGTAGGTTAAAGCCGGAAGGGTCTCAGAATCACCTGATAAAACCTACACGCAAGTGCCCCACCCTGAGGCTTACAGAATCAAGGCGCTCCTCCTGGTGCAGGAATTGGGCAATATCTTCGACGGACGTTCCCAGCATGCCCTGCTCCTGAAGGAACTGGATCCCTCTCTTGGGTTTCTTGTTGAAACTGTTTCGAGAAGAGATAGGACATGGGTTACTTATTTCAACGTCTGGAGAACAGAAAAAGCTGGCATCTGGGCCATGAACAAGTCATGTTTATGAGCTTAGGAAGGTCGTGTGTGTCCTGGCAGCTTCTCCAAATTCTGCCTTTAATTTCTGACCTAGCTGTAGTAGAGTCTGATGACTGTCACCCAACATCAGTTCTCCTCTTCTCCCACATGAATAGAACTCAAGGATGTTTAGCCGGGCACACGACTACCTGAAATAAAAACTACATTTTCCTGCCTCCCTCAAAGTATGGCCATGTGATAAAGTTCTGGCCTGTGACTTAAGAGCAGAAGTGGTGTGGGTACTTTCAGGAAGGAGCCTTAAACAAAGCTGGCTTGGCTGGGAGGTATATTCTTTTTGCCCTTTCTTCTTTGTTCCCTAGGATATATGTGACGGCTGGTGCTCCAGCAGTCACCTTAAGCCATGAGGTAACACGGAAGGTGAAAACTGTGTTAAGGATGGTGAAGCAGAAAAAGTAAAAGAGCCTGGATCTCTGATATCCCTAAGAGCCAATATAAGAGCCCTAGACTGTCCATGTTGGGATTTCCTTTACCAGTGCTTAAGTACTGTTTGTATTTCCTGTTAAAGGTAGGCATACTTAACTATGTATAAATTCAACTCACTATTTACCAGGCCTTGCACTGGAGAAGGCTACTCACGTGTCAGCACGGACTGGGGCAAAGGCTACAAGGGAAGGACATGGATAGTGTGCAAGCAAGAGCAGCTTGGGACCTGTGCAGACAGGTGGCTCCAGAAGGCCTCCTTGAGGAAGAGAGGTTTTGCCAAGTCTGAAGGAGGAAAAAGACCCACGAGTATTCCAAGCAGAGGGCATGATGGTGAAAAGAGCTTGAGGTATTCGAGGGACTGAAGTGTATCTTACGACGTGGATACTGGCAGGAGGATGAGGTCAGTGAGGGGGACCCAGAGGTGGGATCAGGCTGTGATGAGGAGAGAGACACCTGGAATGATTGTAGGCAGGGGAGTGGTATGACCTGATTTAAGTTTTTAAAAGATTAGCTCCGGGAGAACAGACTGGGGAGATGCCAGTCTGGGGAGAGCGGAAATAAGACCAACACTTCAATTAATAAGTGAGTATTCTAACATCAACTTTTTTTTTTTTTTAATATTTATTTACTTTTGAGAGAGAAAGAGAGACAGAGTGTGAGTGGATGAGGGGCAGAGAGGGAGGGGGACACAGAATCCAAAGCAGGCTCCAGGCATTGAACTGACAGCACAGAGCCCAACATGGGGCTCGAACTCATGAACGGCGAGATCGTGACCTGAGCCGAAGTCAGATGCTTAACTGACTGACCCACCCAGGTGCTCAACTGTTTTTTTTTTTAATGTTTTATTTTTGAGACAGAGAGAGAGCAAGTGAGCATGAGCAAGGGAGGGGCAAAGACAGAGGGGGACAAGGATCTGAAGTGGGCTCTGTGCTGACAGCAGAGGGCCTGATGCAGGGCTCAAACTCACAAACTGTGAGATCATGAGCCGAACTTGGACACTCAACTGACTGAGCCATCCAGGCACCCCTAACATCAACTTTTAAAACAAACTGAATTTACTAAGTTAACCAATCATTCAAAATTTGGACAGGATGTAAAACTATGCTTATATATTTTTGTGTGTGAAAGACTGGAAAGAAATACATTAAAATTACCAATGATTGTGATAATGATGATGTGCTTATATGGGAGAATGTCCTTCTTTTTCACAGATGTAGGGCTGAGGTATTATGATGGGTGCAAATTACTTTCAAATGGCTCAGAAAAAAAGATACATAGATAACCCTAACAGGGTAACATTAATTCTTCTGTGTGTTGAAATTTTTCATAAGATATAGTTGGAAAATAGTTATCAACAGTGATTTCCTCTACATGATAATTTCATGAATGATTAAACATTCCTGTGTTGTACTTCTATTTTCTGAATTGGTTTAACTTCTTTCATTAGGAAAAATAAAAATAAAAAGACCAGGCATCAGTTACACAAAGCTATTCAATTTCAGTCTCGATGTCCCTCTCCATCTCCCACTCACTCCCTCTGCCTGGCTCAGTCGGGCTCAGCTGCAAGTGCCAGCACTGCCCTTTTGTGATAGGCATTCCCCTTGTGGACTCAGTCCCAGGGGGGATGTGGCTTTGTCAGAGGCCCCAAGAGATTCGGCTGGAGTAGCAGCCATACTCACAGCTCGATGCCGTGTTCAATAATCTCCTTTTGTTGCTTGATGACCTCAAACTGCTCCGGATCATCTTGGACAGCCATCTGGGTCCCTGAGGACACTGTGGACTCCATGGATGTCACACTGCTCCGTCTGGCTATGTCAAGGCCTTTCCCGTCCCCCATTTCCTGATCTGTGGGCCTCTCCTGACCTGACATAAAAGCAAAGGAAACCAAATAAGCAGATGGGATACAGACACACCTGAGCTCAGATGGGGCTCTGTGGTTTCCTTTCCCAGATCTGTAACAATAAAGCTTGTACTGGAAGAATCACAAGCATGAAAACTTGATTATTACTCAGATACTTAAAAACTTACTTTTTTGTCGAACTTGATAAGCTAATTCTAAAAAGTACAGAAACTGTCAAGACACTTGAAGAGCAGTGGCTAGGAAGAGCTGCCCTAACAGGTACAAACTCACTAAGAACTCAAGGCATCTGAAAAGGCTGGTATTGGCACAAGAACAGACAAATCCATGGAACAGAATAGAAAATTCAGGAACAGGCTTCCTTCTGCAGGGAAATGCGTGTATCATAAAGGTGGTGCTTCAAGGTGGTGAGGGAAGAGAGACTACTAAAAATATGTCAGAACAACTGTCTCTCCATTTCGGAAAATGACATTAGAGCACAACTCACACTATTCCCCCCAAATTCCAGATGGATTAAAAAGCAGAAGCTTTCAGGTAGTCCGAAAACTACAGAGTTTTGCTAATTCTGAGACAGCGACACAAACACAGCTTTCCCCAACAGTCGGAAGCAGCCTATTGTGAATGGAGGTGGCGGTGCAAAGTGCTCTCTCACCGAGGCTGGTCTGGTGGTTGGGATTGACATACAGGTCTTTGCTCCATTCCACCATGCACTTGAGAATGGACACGAGGCACTCCAAACCTTTCTTCCTCAGACTGAGCTCCTAAAGGTCAGAAGGGACATAGCACAGAGGCTTAACAGACAAATTGAGTGCAGACATCTACAGGGCTCTTAGGGAATCCTGCGAGGATACAAGATAATCACGGACATTCGGTGCTATTAACCACAGAACCCAAGGAAAAGTTAACAGGTGACGTAAGTATTAAGGGCTCATTGCAAAACCCCTGAAACTCTCTACCGCTGTTCATCACAACACCCTAGCAGCAAAAATGTGAGATGTATGCTTTCCAAAAATGAGCAGTGTTATCTGCCTTTTTTTTTTTTTTAAAGTAAACTCTACACCCGATTAGGGGTTTGGACTCACAACCCCCAGATCAAGAGTCATACGCTCAAGGGTGCCTGGGTGGCTTAGCTGGTTGGGCATCTGACTCTTGATTTCTACTCAGGTCATGGTCCCAGGGTCATGGGATCGAGCACCGTGTTGGGCTTCACACTGAGCATGGAGTCTGCTCAAGATTTTTTTCTCTTTCTCTCTCTACCCCTCTCCCCTGCTTGTGTGTGTGAGCTCTTAAAAGAAAATGAATCTTAAAAAACAAAACAAAACAGTTGCACACTCTACCTACTGAGGCAGCCAGGTACACCAAGTGTGATCTGAATTTTTAAAAGGAAGCCATTCACTGTTTATATAATTAAAAAAAAACACTTAACACTTTTCCTTTTTAAAAAACCAACAGGGGGGCGCCTGGGTGGCGCAGTCGGTTAAGCGTCCAACTTCAGCCAGGTCACGATCTCGCGGTCCATGGGTTCGAGCCCCGTGTCAGGCTCTGGGCTGATGGCTCAGAGCCTGGAGCCTGTTTCCGATTCTGTGTCTCCCTCTCTCTCTGCCTCTCCCCCGTTCATGCTCTGTCTCTCTCTGTCCCACAAATAAATAAAAACGTTGAAAAAAAAATTAAAAAAAAAAACAAAACCAACAGGGTCTTAACCAGTGACTGCCCTCCCTCCTGAAAAAAAGAAAAGAATTTTACATCATCCAGCAAATGAGTGATTCTGGACGTATTCTTACTCCTCAGACATTCACAAATGCATTCCATTTTAAGGTTTACTCTACAAGTAAATAAAAATACTGTTTGTTTTTAAGTAGCATTCCTTAAAAAATCGAATGTGAATCACAGATAACCTAAAGAAATACAACTAGTTTAAGACTCAAAACAGCATCTAAGGTGGCACAGCTCTCTCTGCAAGTCTAATGACAGCTATGGACTTTCTACGGAAAATGCCCATACACCAGAATTGTACCCATAATTCCAGGCAGCGCACAGACCTTCTGACCAGTTCCCTCAGAGACCTTAGGTTAAGATCCTGTTCTCTGTGTAGGCACACTAACGAGGCAATCTGATAAGAGGCAATGTCCTTTGCCTTACTGGAGCCTGGGATCCTGTTTTCATTCAATCTTTGGAACGGTGATTAAGTGTGAACTCACTTCCTACAGTTCTAGGCTCAAATGTCACCCTGGAGGGACTACCCTCATGACCCCATTAAAAGTGGCAATACCCTCACTTCTAGGACTCCTTTATCCCCACTTTATTTTTCTCTACAGCTTATTTCTTCATTGTCTGCTAGTAAGTGTCATGACCACAGCAACTGTGCATGCTCATGGGAGTGTCCTTTCACCACTGTATTCCAGCACCACGGACAGCGCCTGCCTGGCACAAGGTCCTGCTCCATAAATGTTTACTGAAACAAACGCACATTAAGTAGAAATGGGTGTTCTCAGTGTCCTTACCTGCAGAGGTGTCATTCCCAGCTCATGTCCACTTCTTCCCTGAGCGATTTTGGATAAATCGTTTACGAGGCGCTCAAAAATGTTAGCAGCATTTAAATCACAGTCGTAGTTGACGTAAATATCTACAACACACTGGGCATCTTGGAAAATAACACACAGATATTAGAAATTCTGATCAAACACACACAGCAGTTACATTTTCTTATCACATGAGATTCCTTTTATAAAAATGCTTCCCTGTAAATTACGGACTCGGGTGGACACACCTCCCTCAGGAAAAGTGTGTCAGACGTACTAGAAGTCGGGAGGCCCGCTTTCCAGGCCTGCCTCAGCACCGACTGAAATCTCAGGCATCCCATTCCACCTCTCCAAGGCTCACTCTCCTCAAAAGAAGTAATGATTGCCTGATCCACCTCTTAAAGTTATGTAACTAATGAAATCATGCTTGATGACAGACAAGAGGGGGCTTGATTGATAGCCCCACAACTGTGCATTCATAAGGTAAATCCAAATTTACCTTAGCATCCAACCAGGGGTTAGCAGCACCAACACCTTGGGTCCTGTGACTAACAAACTGTTCAGTTTGTAGGTAGAGTGACCAAGTCTCCTAGTTTGGCAGGATGATGGGGTTTCCCACGATGTGGGACTTTCTGTGCTAAGACCACAAAGTGCCAGGCAAACCGGATTGAGCTGGTCATCCTCTAAGGGAGAGTGGGGCAGGACTAGACAGTACGTTAGCAGTAGCCTTTAAGGTAAGGATTTCCCAGCACTGCATTAAAACTGTAACAGCATAAAGTAAAGGGCTCAATCTGGATTCTGGAAAATCAAAGCTTCAGAAGCATTTCTGGGTAAGTCAATGGATGAGCACACCCTCAGGGTGAAAATACCTGCACAGATCCTTGTCAGAGTCTGAATGACCATCCACCTGTGCTCAAAAGAACTTGTTGATGTTTCTAAAATGTTCAGGAAAATCTCTTTGAAAAAGACCTACATGGCATGGAGACAAAGGAGGACACCAATTAATCCAGTTTAAATTAGGGCTCAAAAACCCCAAAGGCTTTAGGGGATAGGCAGAGCGAAGCAGCCTGGGCAGAAGTAGCAGAGCAATGCACACTCGCACTGCTGAGGCGCACTGGAGCCCCGGCCTCCCGTGGGAACGGCTAGTGGGGTGGGGTGGGCCCACAGTGACCTGGAGAACATGGGCCCCACTGGAAACAGGACCAGCTGCTCCTGAGCAACGAGTGAGAGGAGCTGCCAGGCACAGTTATGTGCACTAAGTTCTGATTTTGAGAGAAACCAGAAATCTGCATTTTCACGTAAAATCTGACTTCTCGATTTGCCAACTATTTCAGGTTATTTCAAACAATTTATAGGCTAAACAAACATGTTCAGGGGACTGAGTCCAGCATACAGACCATTTGATTTAAACTTCTGGTTAAAATGAAACGCACGCAAGATTCTGGGGCAAGGACTTTTAGGAAAAAGTACTCTCTTGCTCATTCAAAAAGTCCTTCTTTGGGGTGCCGGCAAGTAGACTGTGTAACTCTAGTTCCTGGAGACTGTGTCACCAGGGGTTAACTGAGTGTAAGCGTCACCATCATTAAAAAAAAAAGTCACTTCAGAGCCCATACCTCTATCTGCATTTTCAAGTGCATTTTAAAGTTTGAGAGAAGAGTAAGAAAAATGGCGAGAGAGAGCTCAAAGACATCAGGCACTGAAGAGACGCCGTTTTTGGACAACGCCACACAGAGATACTGCTTGATCGCGTTGATGAACATCTCGTGAGTCCTGAAGACGGGGCCCGCGTTCTGCAGCACGGACAGGAGCAGCTGCAGGGAGACCACCTTGGAGCGCAGCTCGTGAGATCTGGGACAGAAAGTGAGAAACGGTGACGGCGCTACAAGATTTCCATTTCAAGAAGCATGTTTCTTGACAAGGCTTTGCTTCTCTACCAGTGGGTAGCGTTTTCTGAGAGCCAGTGAGTTAAGGATTGTCACCTGCACCTCAATGCCAAGAGAGTGAGGGCAGATGGCATGAGGTGGGCCCTCCCAGAGGACTGTGAGAACAGGAACTGCCAACTCCTGCTTTTTTTCTCTCCCTGCCAAAAATAGGGAATACAGTGTAAACTGGGGAGCAAAATAAGTGTAAACTGACTCCAGAAAGCTGGCTCTACAGCTAACCTAATAGAATCAATTACTTTACATTATACATGTGAAACTAAATGTGTGTCCTGCTCCATGTTTATGGACAATGCAAACAGGGCTCTTTATCCACCTGTCTCCTGCTCCCCACCACCACCCACAGGGCTGCAGAGAAAGGGAAATTTTCCTGAATCATCTCCTTAATGGTCATCGTGTCTCAACAGAAAAGCTGAAGATTATTATTGGCAACTAATAATAACAGTGACTATAAAACTCATAAAGTGCAGGGCCCTTGCACTCAGGATGCGATTACATCATCTCATGTAATTGATCCTGCAAGGCAATTTTCCACATTCCCATTTTTTTCAGATGAGGTTCAGTAATTCATATGGCTGTGGAGTTGGTCTCAAGCGAGCTAGGAGGGAATGCAGCTTTCTGGCTCCAAAGGGCTATCATCCTTGCAGTAACTTGTTCACTACAAAGAATGTTTTGGCTTCTCTGGGTTGAATCTGAGTCTTAAATCTGTACTCAGGGAAGCAGAGGTTTCCAATGAGGGCAGGGAAGTGAGGTTTGTACACATCCTGCCTCTGCCCACCCCGCACTAGATTAAATTCATTAGTTAGGAAACAGAGGGGGCACATTCAATATAATGACTATTTTTCACACACAAACCAAGGAAAGCAACACCAGGCAAAATCTTGGTTGGTGTGGGCACAGAGACAACACATTATGAAAGGGCTGTCGGGACACCAGGAATGTGGAAAGCTGTAAATTCCTGCATTTGCAGCAACCATGGGAGAAGGCACTGAGATTTTTTTGGAACCCCCAAGATCCTCCTGGGTTATCTGGGTTATGTTATACACAGTCAAGAACTGCTGTCCGCTTACTTTGGATCTGGGGGGCCTTCACCAAGGGGCTTCATGGACAGCTTGCAAAGGGAGCGAAACACCAGGAAGGCGTCCTTCTGGAGAATGTGAGAGAACCTAGCGGCCACCTGATGTCCCTGTGCATCTGATTCCTGAGATTAGAAACAAATAAGAGAAAAATCAAACCGTCAAAGCCAAATAAGAACTCTTCTCAAAAATAAGAAATATAATTATCTCATGGAAATCAAAATTTTTTTATTTATTCAATGGGGGAACTGAGGAATGTGGGGAAGGGGACAATATGTCAAAATAGGAGCGATAGGGGAGTCATTATAGCAATTCTAAAACCTTGTTCCTTGTCCTTTAAAAAGTGGGTATGGATGACTTAATGATAAATGAGCAAACATAAAACCATTAAAAATCTAAGACAAATACAGTTGACCCTTGAACAACACGGGTTTGAACTGCACAGATCCACTTATCTGCAGATTTTTTTCGATAAATACAGTACTGTGAATGTATTTTTTCTTCCTTATGATTTTGTTTTCTCTAGTCTATTGTTAGGAATATAGTATATAATACATATATATGAAATATGTGTTAATCAACTGTTTATGCTATGGGTAAGACTTCCAGTCAACAGGTTAGTAGTAGTTAAGTTTTGGGGGAGTGAAAAGTCATATGCAGATTCTCGGCTGCCTGCCCCTAGCCCCGGCATTATTTAAGGGTCATGTGTATAAGTAATTCTATTAGCTTGGATAGCAGTATTTCTAAGAACGCTATTGCAGGGTAATAGGGGAAAATGACAGGCATCTTAAAATATACTTCTTTAACTAAAAAGACTATATTTAAAAATTAAAAAAGTATTTGTAACATACAACAAAGATTAATACACTCAACATACAAAAAGTTGTTACAATTCATTAAGGAAATACAGAAACCTTCCACCGAAATGAAAAGCAGGCAAAAAAAACATGAACAAGCAATTTACCAAGAAATGCAAATGACAGATTCACCTAAATAATCTTACTACTGATTATTAAGGCAGGATCTTTCTCCCAACAGACTAGCAAAATTCTGAATGAATTCTATTGCCCGGTTTTAATGAGGGAATGGGGAAATGAGCACTGATAGCCTACAGGTGGGCAGAAATTTGAGCATTACCTTCCCAGCAGGCTAATGTGATGTTAAGGAACAAAAGCCTTAAAGCTTCCAACTCGTGACCCAGCAATATCACTTGTAGGAATTTATCCTAAAGAAAGAATTAAGGACGTGCACAAGATTTATCTATAAGGATGTTCATTATAGAACCATTTCCTGTGATAAAACTGAAATGACATAAAAACCTAATGGGGAATTGGTAAAATAGATTATGGTAATCTATATGACAGAATTTTACATGACCACTTAAAAAATTTGTTAGGTCTATACGTACTCATGTGGAAAGATGTCCATAAAACAGTGCTGAGTGAACAAAGTAAGTCACGGCCTGGTATACAAGGCATGTGTCCTCATACAGATTTAAGTACATCCCTGTTAGTGCATCCTTTCTTAATGGAAATGACATAACCCCATGGGGACTGCAATAGACTGAATGCTTATGCCTCCCACCCCCATTCATAAACTGATATCTAATCACCAAAATGATGGTATTTGAGGGTGGGGACTTTGGGAGGTGATTATATCGAGAGGGTGGAGTCCTCATGAATGGGATTAGTGTCCTTATTAAAGAGGCCCAGAAAGCTCTGTAAGCTCAGTAAGACGACAGCCATTAGTAAATCAGGAAATGGGCCCTCACCAGACACCAAAACTGCTGGTACCTTGATCTTGGACTTCCTAGCCTCCAAAACTGTGAGAAGTAAATTTTTATTGCTTATAAACCACCCAATCTATGCTATTCTGTTATGGCAGTCCAAACAGACTAAGACTGGGACAGGTATTGGTACTTGGTGGAAGGATGGGGGGCGGGTTGAAAAAAATCTTATTCTTTTTATGTATAAAGCACAGACACACACATAATACATAAACAGATATCCAGTCTATCAGTGGCTTTAAAATTCATGAAAGGGGGTGGTAAGTCAGAAAAAGGAATATATAAAAAGGCTTGGGGGTGCTAATAATGCAAAAGGTTGAGAAACACTAGTAAAAAGGTAAAGGCAGTGGGTTCAGGTGGGATGTTAACATCATATCTCTCCCTGTTTTGAATGCTTACATACAGCATTTTCAAGAGAACAACAAAGCTATTAAAGAAAAATAATATGGCAGACAGATCTAGGAGTCTGAAAGATGTTCGTAACACACATTAAGTTTCAAAAGTAGGTTACAAAACAGCATGTATCTTGTGTGATTACATCTAACTGAAAAAAAAATATGAGAAGGGGAGAAAAATCTAGAAGGATGTAAGTAAAATGTTGCCAAGTGTTATCTCTAGGTTAGGGGATTATAGATGACTTTTACTTCCCTATGTTTCCTCCTCGGTATTTTCTTATTCTTCTGTAATGAATGTATATTAAAGGAGAAGAAAAAGGGCAGGAAATCTAAGTTTTTACAAGTCTGAACAACCAGCGTTAACAACAATGTCCTATACAACCAACAGTAACACATTCCGAGAATGGAACCTACTAATACAAAGCGTATCAGGCCAGGACTGTGTGACTAGCTGAACAGGGGTTGCTGGTTTTCACTCGCTTCTTCTGCTAGAGATTTAAATCTGCATCTTCTAAAAAAGGAAACTTCGAGACGCATCTGTATGGGAGGATCACCAGCATACCAGATTATCCGCTGATGACAAGGACTGCCTGTCGTCCGCTATCCCGTTGGTCTGTGAATCTTCATCAGCTGCTGGGGGCACAGCACACTCCTGGCACTCCATTTCACCTGGGACCCTCTCAGGTTCTGTCAGACGGTGCTTTTGTGCTGCTTCTTAAAACACACGTGCAGAAGTCATCACCAAATTAGTACTTGGTCTAAAAGGCGGCCTGGCCCCAGGAAGAAGTTATTCACATGATTTGCCAGCTCCTGCTTTTTCCCTTTTCCCTTCGCACTACCTTAAGAACTGACACAATACCGAAAAAGGTTGGCCAAAGCAGTGCTTAGACTTTACATGTGTCCATTATCCACAGTCCCATTCCCTGGAGGTTTCATTCATACCACAGTCCGTGTCAGTGGTGTCTCTAGAATTGAGCAATACAGCAGCCTACCCACCCCTGTCCACTTCTGGAAAAGGTTAGAAGCAGCTAAAACTGCAAAGCACAGATTTTTGTTTTTAAAGGGGCTACTAATACAGGTGTTAAAGAAGAGCCATGTAAATAATAAAAAGAATTTGATAGTTATGACAGGAGACCTTAGTCATGGAGTGGAGGGAGAGGGGGACCCCCCAAAAAAAAAAAAAAAAAAAAGACCTGAGCTTCCTGGCAGCCATGTGAAAAGGGAAAGATAAAGAATTAAAACTATTCTATTTTACTTTTTTTAATTTTTTTTTTTTAATTTTTTTTTTTAACGTTTATTTATTTTTTTGGGACAGAGAGAGACAGAGCATGAACGGGGAAGGGGCAGAGAGAGAGGGAGACACAGAATCAGAAACAGGCTCCAGGCTCTGAGCCATCAGCCCAGAGCCCGACGCGGGGCTCGAACTCACGGACCGCGAGATCGTGACCTGGCTGAAGTCGGACGCTTAACCGACTGCGCCACCCAGGCGCCCCTACTTTTTTTAATTTTTAAATGTTTATTCATTTATTGAAATAGAGACAGAGCATGAGTGGGGGAGGGGCAGAGAGAGAGAGGGAGACACAGAATCCGAAGCAGGCTCCAGGCCCTGAATTATAAGCACAGAGCCGATGCGGGGCTCAAACCCACAAACCATGAGATCATGACCTGAGCTGAAGTTGGATGCTCAACCAACTGAGCCAACCAGGCACCCCAAAACTATTTTATTTTAAAGACATTTCTACCAGAGTGTACATTTTTATGTTCTATTAATTTAATTCTACATTACATAAATAATGAATTCTATGAATACAGATTGGTGGTAACCTAAATTAACAAAAGGACAGGGCTTAGAGCAGTATATCAAACTTCTTTGACCATGACCCTCAGCAAGAAATGCATTTTAATGGCTTGCCTGGGTGGCTCAGTTGGTCAAGTGTCTGACTTCAGCTTGGGTCATGAGCTCAAGGTTCTTGGGCCCAAGCCCTGCGTCTGACTCCACGCTGGCAGTGCCGAGCTTTCTTCGGATTCTCTTTCTCCCTCTCTCTGTTCCTCCCTCCAACACGTATGTGTGTGCGTGTGTGTGTGCATGTGGGCTCTCTCTCTCAAGGTAAAAAAAAAAAAAAAAAAAAAAAGACCCAGTACACGTGTGCATATAATAACTGAAGCACGTTTCATGAAACAGTGCTTAACATTACCATCGTGATGTATTCAGTTTCTGTTCTATTTTCATTTTATTCTCTCTCCTTTAAGAAAGGCTGATTGTAACCCCTGCTAAATTAATGATTTCTCAATCCACTAATGGTTTACTGCCCCTGGAACCAAGTGTTCAACACATACGCACTGACGTAAGATTTGGGGCAAAAACAAAGAAAAAACTCATCCAACAGTCATTCTGAGCTATACAAGTTTAATTCCACCAAAACCACACCATAAAACGGAGAGCGCTATGAGTGAAGACTAACAAAACAAAGGTTCCCTGTGCATCTGATACCCACTGACGTGATACATCAATGGTTGGCCATGAACATTCAGCAGCACCTCAGGACTCCCAGCCACTCCTGGGGAAAGCTGGATATATATGGGAGTGGCTTTCTGTCTTTCGTGTGGAGCGCCCAATTCTAGCACCGTCAGACTCTGCTTTCTGAACTCTGAACCTGGCCCTATTGAGAATAAAATTAATCACTAAAAAGAAGTAATTTCTGAGTTCCACATGAAAGATGGGCAGATACAGGCAGACTCAGTTTCCATGACTTCACCGAGGGTGGGCACTCCACCACTAAAATTATCTGCCCAAGGACTTTTTTGGAGGAGTGTGTAGGAAGAAAGGCTGGGCTCTTGGTTCTTACCTTTAACAGCAGATGTGACCACATCTTCTAAGATCTCCTTGACCACCTCCTGGGCTCCGTCATCAGTCCCTACACACACCCAGAGACATAAACAAATACATATGGGTATTTCCAGGGAAAGCAAAGGAAGGGGCAGAAGGTCACATCTCAAAAGGCAAAGGGGTCACACGAGTCCTCTCCAAAGCCAAATCGGATTATGCCAACAAAAAACAAGTCCTGTGCAATCTGGAAACTCTCAGGCAGTGTCTGCCATGACTTTGAGTTTCCTTTTGTGGATCTCTGTTCCTTCTTAAGTCACAGCTATGCGGTCAAGGGCCCTCTCCACCACCCCAGAGTTTGAGGCAGGAGCCGCATCTCATCCAGCTATGCTGCTCAGCAGAACAAAAGACAGGGCTTTCTCTTGTGCTTTCACATCCAGTACCCCAGGGCCTTGGGAAGTGACATGCCCCCTGCTGCCTCTACTCCCCCACACTCTGACCCCAGAACTCAGCATGAGACTTCTAATGTGGTGAGGATTTAGTAAATTTTAAGTAAAATTATTCTGTACACTGTTAATACTTAAGCAAAGAGCTTCAGCACCGATTGTTCTAAAACTAGTTTTGGGAGAACTAGTAAACAGTTCTGGACTTGACTTTTAGTCTTCTCAAACATCACACTGCCTTCTCAAACATCACACTGACCAAAACTTAACAGAGCTAAAATACCCCTTTAAATTCTTCCTCAATGAGGACTTTCAATCAAGCCCTTATTTTTATGAGTTCTGTGCTTGGCCCAAAAGGTCCTAGAGAACAGCACAATGTATTTTCATTTCCACTGAGCACCTGACCCACCCAAACTATTTATTTGCTCCCCCTCCCCGACCACACACACATGCCCCAAGCTTTTCGGAGGTACGACTGACGAATGAAACTACATAATAAGTATGTAAATGGCTAAGTAAACCTCTGGAAAACGTTGATGTTGTGTACCCTTTTCTTAGAGGGCAAAAAAGAACTTGAATGAAAGCAAGTCCAGAGCCGCAGTGACAATCTCCTGTACCCACGTCTTCATCTAAACAAGGTGAGTTAGACTAGCTCCGCATGTGACATACTTCAGGCATTATTGTACCACCTTTGCCATTTTCACACATCACTCGTATCAGTATGTTACACGTGTACATTTAACAGTGCTCTTTACATTAACTCACCTTAAACAAGAATATTCACAAAACCGCAGGTTTCATGCACTAGTTATATTTTCTGAATGCATGTTAAAATAAATGTGTAACTATTAAAATAAAAACTGTTTACGCATGAGCCACCTAAAATCACCTCATCTACATGTGACCAAGATGTTTCCAAGTTCCTTCCCAGTTCCAACATTCTCTGATGCTATATGTGCTGCTCCCCGCCACCCCCACCACAACCAAGCTTCACTGAGGTATAAGCGACGATTAAGACTTGTATATACTTGGGGCACCTGGGTGGCTCAGTTGGTTAAGCATTCAACTTCTGCTCAGGTCACGATCTCGTGGTTTGGGCGTTCGAGCCCTACGTCAGGCTCTGTGCTGACAGCTCAGAGCCTGGAGCCTGCTTCGGATTCTGTGTCTCCCTGTCTCTCTGCCCCTCCCCTGCTCACACTCAGTCTCTTTCCTTCTCAAAAATAAACATTAAAAAAAAAAAACAAACCCAAACCTTGTATATACTTAAGGTATACAACTTATGATTTGATATACATATACATTGTGAAATAATCACTACAGTCAAGCTAATTAACGCATCTATCACCTCACACAGTTACCATTTTCTTCCTTTTCTGTGTGTGGTGAAAACACGTAGACCTACACTCAGCAAATTTCAAGTATACAACACAGTATTGTTAACTATGTTTATACTGTTGGCATTTTGCACCTCCAGAACTCTGCCCCTTACATAACTGAAACTCTGTACCCCTGACTAGTACCTCCCCATTTCTCCAACCACCATTCTACATTCTGTGTCAATGACTCTGACTACTCTAGGCACCTCATCTATGTGGAATCACACGGTATTTTTCCTTTTTTTTTTTTTTTTTTTAATGTTTTGGTTTTGAGAGAGCGCAAGCAGGGAAGGGGCAGAGAGAGGGGGACAGAGGATCTGAAGCAGGCTCTGCGCTGAAAGCAGCGATCCCAATGTGGGGCCCTAAGTCATGAAATGGGAGATCATGACCCGAGCCCAAGTCAGACACTCAACTGACTAAGCCACCAAGGTGCCCCCAGCAGTATCTGTCCTTTTGTGACTGGCTTATTTCACCTAGCACAATGCCCTGTAGATCCATCCATGTTGTTACAAACATCAGGATTTTCTTCTTTTTTAAGGTGGAATGGTATTCCAGTGTGCGCGTGCATGCGTGTGTGCGAGCGTGTATGTATGTCTGCACTTTATCCATTCATCTTTTGACATTTAGATTATTTCTGTATCTTGGCTATTATGAATAATGCTGAAATGAACACGGGAGCGCAGAGGATCTCTTCGAGATCCTGATTTCATTTCCTTTGGAGATATACCTAGAAATAAAACTTCTGGGTCATAAAGTAGTTCTATTTTTAATTTTCTGAGGAACCTCCATACTGTTTTCCTTATGGGCCGTACTGATTTACATTCCCGCCAACCGGGCACAAGGACTTCCTTCTCTCCACACGCTCACCTAGCTCTTGTCTTTCACCTTTCTGATAACAGCCATTCTAACAGGTGTGAGGCGATATCTCATTGTGGTGTTGATTTGTATTTCCCTGATGATTAGTGAAGCTGAGCACCTTCTTAAGTATCTGTTGGCTACTTGTATGTCTTCTTTTGAGAAATATCTATTCAGGTTCTTTGTCCATTTTTCAGTGGGTTATTCAGGGTTTTTTTTGTTTTTGTTTTTTTTGCTGAGTGGTATAAGTTCCTTGTATATTTTAGATATTAACTCCTGATCAGATATATGGTTTGCAAATAGGTTCTCCCATTCCACAGGATGCAGTCAAACTCCACTGGTTGTTTCATTTGCTGTGCTTATGCACTGTTTTTAAAAACAGCTGAATTAGCTGTGAACATTTAAGAACTGGGAGACATGTCATAAAAATCCAGATGTGGCTTCAGAAAAATTATCTGGCAACATCAGGCCACAGTGGCTGGACCCAGGAGTAACTGCCCCCTTTAGCCAGGGTGTGAACTCTGCAGATATCCTGGTGCCTCGGTCCTTGCCAAGGTCAACGGTCTTTCATCCACTGAGGACAGGTGCCATCACAGTCAGCAGGAATGTGACACATGTCTGTCAAGAGTGCGGAAAAAGGGAGACTGATGGGGCTGGGTATTTGAAAGACATCAGAGAGACAATGTTCCCTTGTGGAAGTGACTTCAACAAGGTAAGGAGGAGTGAAGGCTCTGGAGCCAGTGTGTCTGGTTCAGGTCCCCACTCTGCCACTTCCCAATGTGGGGACTTAGGTCACTTGACCTGCTCGAGCCTCAGTTCCCTCAGGAGCGAACAAGGACGATTTCCACAGCACTTACCTCTGGGGCCTCGTGAGAATTCAATAACAATAATACCCAGAAAGCATTTCAAATGGCGCCTGGAGAGTGAGGAGCGGAAGGTTCATTTTTCTTAGGCCTGCAGAGTGTGACTGTGGTAAGATGCTCATAAGGTGCCCTCAGGACAGAGGACGTCTCATCTCTGTCATCTGCCTGGCCCTGGAGACTAAGTCCATACTGAACTTTCCCAACTAACCACGCGGAAAGCGGTTTCAGTTACTTCAAGCCATCACTATCTTTCATTCTAAAGAATGTCCATTTCTACAGGGATCTTCCTCTTCCCTCACTGCAGTTTTCCACTTAAACAGCATCAGGCCCACCATTATTTGGAGGGATAACAGTGTTTAACTCATTTTCCTCAATAGGCTGGATCCATAATGGCACCTGTCAAAATATTCTCAGGCTAGGAAGGGGTGGGAGACGCAGGAAGCCCTAATTCCAACAGAAGGTTCCTGCACAGGGAGCTGCTGCTGAAGAGTCCCCAGAGAGGCCCAGAAGTAGCAGGACTTCCCACAGTACCCCTGGACTGCTTCATGTCAGCCTGGGGTAGGTCTCAGGAGAGGCCTTTCTGGATGACATAATAACCACTAGAAGTCTGCTGTGTTTAACTTTCAAGCATGCTGTCAAAATGTTAGGAAACCAGATCAAATCAAATCAAATCAAATCCTTGGAAGGTTCAGAGTATACTTAAAACACTCCGGTTTTGCTGGTTCTCTGGGATGTCCAGCAGTCACCATTTGGCCATTACTGATTAGGCACCAGATCCTACCTGTTTCACAGACTCTGTCCCTAAGAGGGTCACCTTGAATACGTTCAGATGAAAGAAAGCCTTGCTGCCATTCCCTCCCTAGCCAGCAGGAGAATAACCTCCATGGTGGGTACGCCAGGTCCTGACTCATACCTTTAGTCCTCTAACAGAGCTCTAATTTTGTTTTGGAAGGGGCTGTCCCTAGATTCCTGGCCATCCTAGCAGACGGTAGCCATCTGACCAAGTTGCGGCCAATGAGGGGTAAGCGCAAATTACTGGAGATTGCATCGGGTTCCAGAAAGGCTCCTTAGAAAGGGGCATGACTCAGCCAGGAGTCCTTTAGTCCCACCCTCTTCCTCCTTTCTGCCTAGAGCAAAATGACAGCGTCTGGAACCATGAGGTAACCTGGAGGATGAAAGTCACAAACTAAGAATAACCGGGGAAAAAATGGAAGGAATCTGAAACAGACCCACCCACATCCCTGCTTTCTGTCCAGCAAAGCAGGGGCCATGGGGGATGGGGGGAGGTGGGGTGGGAAGATGCACTCACTCATTCGTGCAGTTAACATATTGAGTGCCTACAAGTTTGGCACCGTTCCAGGCGTTTGGACTCTATCACTGTTTAAAACAAAGATCCTGATCCTCATGGTGCTTACATTCTAGCTGGGATAGTAAATAACTATACATGCTGTGTCCTACAGCGCTAGGGGAAAAGTAGAGTGGGAGGAGGCAGATGTGGGATTGGAAAGGACAAATGTGAACCCATGGTGACAAGAAAACGTGACATGCCTGTTTCCTAGAAACTGGGGTTTGGTTGTGCCCAATGTCCAAGCACTTGGTAACATGTAAGAATACTAAAGGGAAAACATCAGGGAACATAGCTGTTTGCTATCACATTCCAGCCACACACCAGTATGGTTCCTCGACAGGAAGAAATACATTAGGCAACCTCCTGTTGCACAATAAATGTCCCTTATACAAATGTTGTAACCCCATGAGCTGAAGCCTCCCTGCCAGACAGCCTGTGTCAAGAACAGGTCAGAAAGGAGGGGGACCTGTGGGTACATTTTGTTATTTTCATAAAGTATTGTTCTGAGACAATTTTTGTCTTCTCCACAAAAAATAAATAAATAAATAAATAAAAATAAAAATAAAAATAAAAATAAAAATAAAATAAAATAAAATTCCTAAAGCAGAAGATTGGGTGCTAACATGGAAAATAGGCTCATGTTATTCTACAGGACCATGCCTACCACCTTCACATCTGGTTACCATCTTAACCGTTTGCCACTGTTCCTTAACTCCTTTTTTATGCTGAAATTTACTTGAAAGCTAATTATAGCAAACACTTACACAGGTCCCAGGGCCAGTCACTGGTCTCATTGGACTCTCACAGACCCACAGGGCAGGTACTAGCTGTAGGCTCATTTTACAGATGAGGAGCCTGAGCCCAGAGAGGTTAAAGATTTCCCCAAGGTCACAGAGCTACTACAGGGTAGAGTCATGGTCTGAAACCAGGCTGCCTGATCAGAATCTCCATATTGGTTAAAAAGAGGATAGCTTTTCTCTAGTGTATAGTACTTAGGGACTGGGTTGTTTTTCTCTTAAAGAATGAGATGCAAGAAGAAAAAATGAGCTAAGAAATCTTTAAACCCACAGGTATTTATGTACCCACAATACTCATTAGTTGTATAAATGTAAAAACGCTAATGTCTCATGCATGGTGGGAGTCAAAAAGTCAGGATCTTAAAAATGATCTTAAAAGAAAACAAGAAGTGGGGGGCCTGGGTGGGTCACTCAGTTAAGCGGCCAGCTTCAGCTCAGGCCAGGATCTCCATGAGTTCGAGACCCCTGTCAGCCTCTGTGCTAACAGCTAAGAGCCTGGAGCCTGTTTCGGGTTCTGTGTCTCCCTCCCTCTCTGCACCTCCCCCGCTCACGCTCTAGCTCAAAAATAAACATTAAAAAAAAAAAAAAGAAAGAAAACAAAAAGTGACTGCTACTGGGTACAGGATTTCTTTTGGCTATAATGAACATGTTCTAAAATTGACTGTGGTGATGACTGCAAGCTCTGTGAATATACTAAAAATAACTGAAGTGTACATTTTAAACAGGTGAATTTCTGGTACGTGAACTGTATCTCAATAAAGCTGTTTTTTAAAAAATCGACAAGACTAGCCAGGCAATGAGGAGGAGTGTAAATGGACAAATGGGGTGAGGTCCCCTAGGGAGACTGCTGGCTGTGCCCCCAAATTCACAGAAGCTAGCGTATCTTAGGTTCAAAGATCTCATTTTGTAAGTTTACAAAGACCAATCTAATGCATGTCTTGGACAAGCTGATAAAGATTTACCAAATGATTACTGACTTATCAGCTTAGAATGAAAAACTTCTCAGCGGAAAGAGATACTCAAGTCTGCTGGTGAACTGTCTCCATGTACGCAAATTTCACCGTGGGAGGCAAGTGATCCCAGGAAGGCCGTGGGCAGGGTTCTCGGTGAATCAAAAAGGAACATGTATGTGGAGTGCTCAGATGGCGAGCTCGGAGCCTGACACAGTGACCAGCTGGTGAGGGGTGGCTCCAGGATGGTGAGGACTACAGGATGGACCCCACAGAAGGGCAGGCTGTGTTACCTGCATCTCAGAGACACTAGAGCCCGGGCCTCTCAGTGGGCCTCGACAGCCTGGAGTCCAGCCCAGGGTGCCGTCTCCCAGCACCGTCACCTCCACCACCTGCCTCTCACGCTGTCCTTCCTCTTTGGCTTCTATGGCTGCTCAACCCCTTCTTCTGAAGGAGAGGTTCTTTCTTTAGAGCTACATCTTGAGAACCAGAAGCCACTCACTCTTTTCAAGGGTAACAGACCCACTTCCATTCTGACCCACTATTTTGCGGGTTTGCTACTGGATTCTTACTGGCAATCCGATTCCCATATTCTCGGGAGAAGCCTTGCAGAGGACACCAAGTACTAGCAACAAAACCCACAGCAATACACGAATTACAAATCATTCTTTGTTACTCCACAACTTTAAGTTACAGTGTTTCTGCAAAACTGCATTTTAGAAATCAAGTTTTTTTCCCCCCATTCATTCAAAAAAATGCATTTACTAACAGTCTGCCGTGAGTGCTGGGCACCATTCCGGTGTTGGGCATACAGTGGTGAACACAGCGGTCTAGATCTCAGCCCAGGGATAAGTGAACATAAATCCTTCAGTGATCTCAGGTAACAATAAGTGCTTTGAAGGAAAGAAGAGAGGCTGATGGGGCAGAAGGAGTGGCAGCTTCAGAGAGGGTGATCAGTTCAAACAGGCATACCTGAAGATGGGGGCGGGCGGGGCAGGGAAGGGACAGGAAGTGCAAAGGCAACAAGAGTACGCATGGCACTTTCAAGACAGAAACACTGCCTGCACACTGGGTGGCAAACAAGGGGGAAAGAGGTGTAAGAAGGGGATAAAGAGGTGGGCAGGAGCTGGTCACACTGGGCCTCGGAAGCCACGGGGCAGTGAGGGCACAGATTTCATTCTGAACAGGATACAATGGGAAATTACCAGAGAGGGTTGGTGGTGGTGGTGGGGGGGGGCCCGCCGGTGCTGGATCTAATTCATGCTTTTAAGACATCACTTTGGATGCCATGTACAAAATGGGCTATAGTGGAAGCACTTTCCTGCAGCTAAAGAGACTGACATTTGTATCTGCACAGCTACGCTTACTACCTCGCATGTGTTTAAATATTAATACTTATGGATTGACCACAGCCTGATAAGGGTTACAGTAAAAACCTGGTCCTTGCCCTGAAAGCTTAAGAAGGCAAAGATGGTAACAGATACAGAGGGTGGGCCAGTAGTTTCTGAGCACGTTCCCCGAGACACAGGACAGCAGGACTGAGGAGACAGCAACTCTGTGCTCGTGCTCAGGCATGTGCCATTCTTAGTGGCAACTTTTTCTTTTGTCCTTTCCTCGAGTAAAGATACAGAAAAACCTTCCAGCAACAGCACTTGGTCCGCTCCTGTGTATGCCAAGCATTCTGATAAATAATAGAGGAACAAAAGCTCTCAAATATGGATGCTTTCACAGAACACACGACCAACAGAAATTGCCATCAATAATGGGACAGAGGAAGAGATGAGATAAAGTATGAAGATGGGTCAGATATTTCATGCAGACCAAGCAGCTAGAGTGAAGAATTACTGGACAAGTATCACTGGGAAGGTACCTTCCTGAAAAAAATATGAATTTGAGAACTGGTTCATAAAAACTGCCCAGGGCAACATGCAAACATTCAGAAATACTCTTAGGATAATCCAATCACCATCTCATGCCTGATGTTTCATTTACTTGGAGACTAGAATCAGCTGTGGGATAGCTCTTTCATTTAAAAAAAAGCAAACAAAAAACCATGCAACATACTAGGTCACAGAAGGAGAAAACAAAGCTATCTGTCTGTCCATCTATCTGCCCGCTCGCTCATCCACCTTCCTGCTTCTTTCACAGATGTCCACGAGTAGCCACTAACTACCAGGCTGTGGGCACAGTGCAGAGATCCCGTCCGTGTATACGTGACATGACAGATGAGGTCCCCTCGTCCTCCCCTGAGCAGATAAGGCAGGCACTGAGTGACTAATTACCCAAACAGTTAACCACTGGGAGAGAAACACCCCAAACTGAACCCACTGCACTGAAGCTGTAGCCTGATGCATTCCAGGGGCTATTTAGAGAAAACCACGCAGCTGACATCGGACATCATGCCTTGCTGGCTATGTTCAAGAGAAAAGCAACAGGGAAGGGGAAGGCCCAGAAATAGACAAGCTGCTATCAGAGGCTTCCTGCAGATGTTACCAGGCTCCTTCAACTGCCCCTCAGACACAAAATAGGTCCCTCTCACAGTGGGAAAGGGACATTGCCCAGGACATACCTGACAGCGACGGGCCTCTTTCACCAGGTGCATCTCCATTCTCTGAGCTCTCTTTTCCAGAACCACTCCTGGCATGTTCACCATTAGTTAAATCTGTCTTTTCAGGAGTCGTTGGTTTGCTTTGTGCCTGGCTTTGCTTCAAATGACTGAACTTTGGGGACACTGTTGCAGCTTGGATCACAGGGGACTGGGGTTTTGACTGGGCTGGTTTTTCCAATTCTCTGGCCTCCTGCAACTAAAAGGCAACAAAAAAGGGATTCGATCTAAATGGTCCCAGCATTGGGGCACCTGGCTGGCTCAGCTGGTGGAGAGTGTGACTCTTGATCTCAGGGTTGTGAGTTCGAGCCACCCCTCCCCCGCCCCCGCCATTGGGTACAGAGATTACTTAAAAAAAAAAAAAAATTAAAAAAAAAAAAAAAAAAAGTCCCAGCATTTTGAGAAGGATCAGAAAATATGCCAGCCTGTTGCTTAAAAAAAAAAATCCAACCAGAAGGATAACATTTTAAAAAGGAGACAAATTCTTTTGATAAAACTCAGAACAAATTCTCAGTGTTGATTCCAAAATTCATGCTAGCTTCTCTGCCTTTTAAAACAAGAACAAAAACAGAATTCAGAGGAAGAAGGGATAAACTTTAAAGTGAAACAGTCACATATCAGAAGATGTTGCATCCCTAGCAGCTGATAACTGCTACCACTCACCACTTGGTTTTCCATGCGGGTGAAAATGACGTTCAGCATCTGAGTAAGGGTAGCCTTGGCAGTGGTTTGATTGATGAGATTTTTGCTGGCCAAATAGATATTGTAACACGTCCTAACTGTCTGCAGAATAGTACCCTCATGAATTTCAATGTGTGGGGACGTCACCGCTGTCAGAAGAGCCTAAAACGAAAACCCACAACACTCACCTTCACAAACACCCACCTGCTTCCCATCGTCCCACAGCCAAACTTTCATACAGGGTTTAGCTTTGTTTTGGTTTCATAAATTTTAAGATGGCTCTGCACACGAAAACTCCCCATTGCTCTGAGTTTAAAGATAATTATTAACTCTATAAAATCCAAATTATTTGATGCTAATTAAGTTGTGTTGAAGAGGGCTTTCTACTAGTTTACTTTTTTAAAAGCCAAAAATACGGACCATTCTCTCAGGAGGGAAACTGCTCTAATTCTATCTCGTCTATATTAATCACAAAATATACAGGTTTTGATAGGCGGTCAGTGTCCTAGTTCCCTGGAGGGTTTCCAAGAGAGCTTTGGGAGTGGCCAACACGGAATCATCCCACACAAAGCTAATACAGTTAGGACTTAAGATCTGGAATGTTGGCTACACCCATCCAGATCCTGTTTCCCAACAAGCAGATGGTACTACTACATGCTAAACCACTCCTGGCAGCACAAATGGAATGGAACAGGGAAATGGGATGGGGGGAGGGGTTGGAATGGAACAGGGAAATGGAATGGGGGCGGGGGTGCAGGACAAGGGGCAGACTGGTGTAAGATTATCAACAAGGACCCACTGAGAAATGGCAGATTGGGAATCCAGAATTTCAAGGAGAAAGACCAGGAGATTTCAAGCCGATCCAATTGACAAGCAATTTACATTGTTATTAGCGGAACTGTTTACTCTGAAAACACACCTGGTTCCACTCTTCTTGTCTCAGCCTGGGCTAATAAATTCTGACACTTAACAAAAGATGTAAGTGATGCTTACACTCTTCTGTTCCAGCTCAGCACCACCTGAGACAACTAACACATGGCAAATTAGAAATCCAAATTCCCAAAAGACACTAGCTTTCTTATTTAAAATCCAGATCAGGCAAACAAACAGAAATACCTTAATTATTTGTAACTGAACTCCTTCATCGGTCTGAGGGCCCTGAAAGCAGTTGCAAATGGTTTCAACAATCCTGTCGATAAGCCGCTTCCCTGGGGCTCCACTGTCGGGGGCGTTGCCGGTGATGTGCCCATATGCGATGAGTTTCTAAATACAGAAAGAACAGACATGAAAAGTTTCTGCCCGACAAGGACTGAGGCTGCCCATGGCAGCAAAAGAAGTGCTTAACCTCTGGTTCCCACAGATCTCTCTGTCCTCCCGGGGCACGGCGGACACAGCCACCCTCTGGGCACAGTGTTCACCCTGTCTCCTCTGGCAGGAGAGCCTCAGGATGGTGAAACAGTGCCCAGTGGAACAGAGCGTAGAACAATCGCCAATACACAACCACTAGTGTGAAGGACTGAGGGACTAAAATCTGTACGGAATAGAGACAGGAAGTCATCAGTGTGAGACGGGCAGTGATTACTCACGAGCCCACTTTCTTTCTGAAGTGATAAAGATGGTCTAGAATTTGATCGTGGTGATCCTTGTACAGCTGTCAACGTACGAAAATCACTGAACTGTACACTTTCAATGGGTGACTTGTGTGCATATAAATTGTATCATGAGCTGTTAAAAATCCGTATGTAGGGGCGCCTGGGTGGCGCGGTCGGTTAAGCGTCCGACTTCAGCCAGGTCACGATCTCGCGGTCCGTGAGTTCGAGCCCCGCGTCGGGCTGGGCGGATGGCTCAGAGCCTGGAGCCTGTTTCCGATTCTGTGTCTCCCTCTCTCTCTGCCCCTCCCCCGTTCATGCTCTGTCTCTCTCTGTCCCAAAAATAAATAAACGTTGAGAAAAAAAAAAAAATTAAAAAAAAAAATCCGTATGTATAGATTTTTCTTTTTAAAAGGAAAGATACATAGGAAACAACAGATCATGTGTCTTGCTTGAGGGAGAACTCAATTCTGCACCTATGTATTAGACGTGTGTCAACCCCGTGGCTGAAGAGGTGCGGGGTCACTTGGGCCATGCCCTCTGGGTCAGGCGACAGACTGGGTTGGAGAGGGGCTGCCTTTCAAAGGCCTGTGCCACCTCACTCATGACCTGCATTTTACCACAGAGAATCTGAAAGCTGGAAAGGAACCCAAAGGTCAGGGGCAGGATGATTTCCAAGCCTGTGTGAGACTCACAATCACCTGAGGGAGCCCATTACACATACAGATTCCCGGACCTCAACCCAGACGTGCGGAATCAAAACTTCTGGGGTAGAGCCTGGGAATTGGTGTTTTTCTCCAAGCTGTCTAGGTTATTTTGAAGGCTGCCCAGATAAAAGAATCACTCATCTGACACAACCCCTCTAGGATATGTGACTTCTAAGGCATTCTCTGCTTCCACTGACTCAAAGACTCCTTAAAATGCTATTCTATTTTTTACCTTTTTTGGTTCCTGATTGGTCACATCCTTGCCTCTACACACACAAAATGACACAAGGTCCTAAGATTATCTACGGTGCTAGGAAAACCTGCCACTCTGCAGAGGCCAGACTCCGTTTCTCACTGGCTTCCACCCTCACTGACTATGGAAGCATCGCCATTCAGTAAGCAGAAAAAAACAAGAGACAGTGGCTCAGAGTAGAACATGATACCGCCAGATCGTATGACTGACTGAGCAGAAGAGGCCTGCACAGCCTCTGTTCGTCAAGTCCAACCCCAGAGGTCACCACACAGGGGCAGGGGGTGGGGGCGGGAGTGGGGAAGTTGCGGGGGAGGGGAGGCGTGCTAAAATGTGTTTCTGAAAAACAGGTCAAGATGCCCTTTACCTCACCCCCCCTTCCCCCACTGCTGATGCACATGCAGGCTTCGGAAGAGGGCAGCACGGGCTGCCTGGTAAGTGACCTCCAGTTCTTGACGGTGCTTATGCCTTACTCCTAGTGGATGCATAAGCCCATGTGGAGCACTGGGTTATGAGTGCGATGGTTATAAACTCCTCAAATGTGATGTTAACAAGTAGGCCCCACAGAACTGATGCTGCAAAGCAGGACTGAGGTGAAGGAACCACTGGATATTTAATTCAAATACGAAAAGGACTAGAAGTAGTCTCTCTACAGACTCCTGTGAGGGCACATTCCCCTTCAAACTGAACAGGGGTTTTTTTGTTTGTTTTTTTAATTTTTTTTTTTTAACGTTTATTTATTTTTGAGACAGAGAGAGACAGAGCATGAACGGGGGAGGGTCAGAGAGAGAGGGAGACACAGAATCGGAAACAGGCTCCAGGCTCTGAGCGGTCAGCACACGGGGCTTGAACTCACGGACCGCGAGATCATGACCTGAGCCGAAGTCGGCTGCCTAACCGACTGAGCCACCCAGGCGCCCCTGAACAGGGTTTTAAAGCATGACATTATTCCCTTGTTTGTGCAGTGACACAGGGCCAGAAGAAAGAGTTCCCGTGACCTTCCTGTTCTGCCTCTCACTCTTTGTGCCAGATATTGTTCTGGGCACTGGAGGTACAACAGGGAGTAAGATGCTCCTTCTTCTCACGGAGTTTATATTCTCCCAGGTGGGGGCAGACCAAAGCCAAAAGTCCTGGCTGCGATCTCCAGGGCCCTGTCTGATTTGTAGACACTTTAAAAGGAGCAAGTTGCAGTGATCATGCATAAGACTATCTCATTTTTGGAAAATACAAACTGTGTGTGTGTGTGTGTGTGTGTGTGTGTGTATACACGCGTGCGTAAATTTTTGTCAATGCGCAGGAAAAAACCTGGAAACAAAGCAGAGGTCCAGCAGCACGAGCGTGCTTGGCAAGCTCACTTGAGGAAAGCGCTTTGCACGGTGAGTGGGGTGGAAAGTTACTGGCAGGTTTAAGCAAAGGATTAACATGATGTGATACATTTCTAAAGACTCCCCCCGCCTCCCCCCCTGCCCAGTTCCTGCATGGAGGACAGACTGGAGGACAACAGGAGGAGAAGCAGGGGACTAGTGAGGAGGCTACCGAAGCTGTCCAGGAGGGAGAAGCTGGTGGCTTGGACTCTGGGAGGGTGACAGAGATGGAGGGTAGAAATTCCTGCTTTATTCCTTGTCAATGCAATGAGATGAGAAGAGGGAAGAGGAGGGAGGCCTCTGGGCAGCTGGCTCGCTCACCCCTGTGTCTAAGGAGGCTGCCTGCACAGGGATGTTCACTGTCACCCTATTTATCCATGCCCCTCAACAGAACAAGAGATAAATAAAATGGTGGTATCACATATCATACGTCAGTCAAAAGAAATGCCCTGTATCTGCGGTAGCAATACAGCCAGATCTTAAAAACACTACTGAATGTAAAAAGCTGCAGAACACCTGAAACTAATATTATAGGTCAACTTCAATAACAAACATTTTTTAAAAATTATTTTAAAGAAAAGTATTAAATACTTTTGATATAGAGGAGTGAAGACATGGAAGAGGCTGTGTGGGAGAAACATGACTGATTTGTGTTTGGGAAACACTGAGTAGTTGTATTTGGTCCCCATCATCACCTACGGAGGCAGATGACACCACTGTTATTCTGTGTCTGAGGATCCCGGACCCTGGAAAGGTCTTGTCTCAGATGCTAAGCCATCTGTAAGCCAAGTCTGTGCTCTCAGTCTTGACTTATCTGCCTTCTTTATGGACAAAAAATTGTCATACAAAGTTGGGGTCGTACGAAGTTACTGATATTTTTCAGTCCATGAGAATGACAACTTCATGTGGTTCAACCTAAAACAGTATTAAAATGAGAAAATGGGGCACCTGGGTGGCTCAGTCGGTTAAGCGTCCAACTTTGCCTCAGGTCATGATCTCACGGCTTGTGAGTTCGAGCCCCGCATCAGGCTCAGTGCTGGCAGCTCAGAGCCTGGAGCCTGCTTTGGATTCTGTGTCTCCCTCTCTCTGCCCCTCCCTCCCCCCCTCTCAAAAATAAATAAACATTAAAAAAAATTTTTTTAAATATTAAAATGAGAAAGAAATTCCATGTATCCAACTAACATTTTAAAGATGCAAATAAATTAGGGAAATTTGTCAAATTCATAAGATAAAATTCTACCACCCACAGGTAAGGAAAAAAACAATGAAAAAGACGAGAGGAAAAAAAGTATTATGACCTACACAGGCAACTGGGTTTGGGGTTAGCAGTCTAAGGGATTTCAGTCTTACCTTTTTTTTTTTAAAAGTGTTTATTTATTTATTTTTCAGAGAGACAGAGTTCGAGAGGGGGAGGGGTACAGAGAGAGGGAGACACAGAATCCAAAGCAGGCTCCAGGCTCCGAGCCATCAGCATGGACCCCGACGGGGGACGTGAACTCACAAACCGTTGAGATCATTACCTGAATTGAAGTTGGACACTTAACTGACTGAGCCACCCATGCACCCCCAGTCTTATCTTTAAAGTTCTAAAAAAAATATTTAACAGAGAATGTAATCATGTACAACTTTGATAATTATGAATGGATTTTATTTTTAAATTTTTTACAATATTTATTTATTTTTGAGAGAGAGAGAGAGAGAGAGAGAGAGAACGAACGTGGGGGGAAGGGGCAGAGACAGAGAGGGAGACACAGAATGTGAAGCAGGCTCCAAGTTCTGAGCTGTTAGCACAGAGCCCGATGGAGGGCTCAAACTCACAAACTGTGGGATCATGACCTGAGCTGAAGTTGGGTGCTTAACGACTGAGCCACCCAGGAGCCCCAATTACAAATGGATTTTAAGATATGCATTAAAAAATCCAAAGTTTTCTAGAAATAAGAACTAAAAGATAATGTTTGTGGTATGAACAAGACAGCTGAGACCAGTGGTTCCCTACAGCCTTCACTAGGACATAGAAAGAACTCTATTCATATTTTTCTTATCTTATCCTTTTAAAAGTTCTATTTTTGTTTTATAATATAACTAATTTAATAAGAGTAGTACATGTACATAATCTTACCACTGAAGATATATGAACGTATTAAAAGGTTATTCTCAAAAAAATTTGGTTATTGACATATGTCCAGGGTACCCTGGAGATCACTGAGTTAGGCAAGACAGACCCTAATGCTCCTCCCCTGGCATGGGGGAAGTGTGTGACAGACCAGGTACAGAAAGGAAGGAATAAAGAGGATCTTTACCTTTGGTAGAAGTGAGCACCAGGAGAACTCTGTAGGCTTCTCCCCGTGGGGAGAGGGAACTCTAA
The DNA here is from genome assembly GCF_014898765.1 of Herpailurus yagouaroundi. NCBI lineage: Eukaryota > Metazoa > Chordata > Mammalia > Carnivora > Felidae > Herpailurus > Herpailurus yagouaroundi. The sequence continues at coordinate 339,333 of NW_024412463.1, read as the reverse complement.
GCTAACTGTGCTCAGGACAAACCAAACCCAGAAGCATCTCTGCTACCCCATCACCTCTCCAAGCTCAAAGAAGGATGCCTTTATTTATTTATTTATTTATTTATTTATTTATTTATTTAACGTTTATTTATTTTTGAGAGAGAGAGAGACAGAGCATGAATGCGGGAGGGTCAGAGAGAGATAGGGAGACACAGAATCTGAAACAGGCTCTAGGCTCTGCACTGTCAGCACAGAGCCCGACGCAGGGCTCGAACTCACGGACGTGAGATCATGACCGGGGCCGAAGTCGGACGCTTAACCGACTGAACCACCCAGGTGCCCCATGCCTTTATTTATTTTTAAAAATTTTAATGTTTATTTAATTTTGAGAAAGAGAGAGAGAGCGAGAAAGAAAACGCGCAGGTGTAGGGGAGGGGCAGAGAGAGAGGGAGACACAGAATCCGAAGCAGGCTCCAGGCTGTCAGCACAGAGACCAATGGGGCTCGAACCAACGAACTGCAAGATCATGACCTGAGCCAAAGTCGGCTGCTTAACCAACTGAGCCACCCAGGCGCCCCTAAGAAGGATGCCTTTAAATGCCCAGAGCAGAATGTGGATATGTCTGCAGCAGTCTTCAATTCTGCCTAAACCAACTTTTACCCGTGGACACTGACCTTCCATTTCCAAGTCAGAAGTTACCTCTCCCACACTGGGAAAAGCCAGTCAAACAGGCTTTGCAAGGGCAACCTCCAAGAGGAAATGCATTTCATTTAGTATTCCAGAGGGCACTGGGTCACTTTCTAATGTCATAAAAAGGACAACATATTTTGCATGTTGTATACAAACCAAAGAAATTCAAATGTACCTATTAAATCACAGAGAACTTTCATTCTGCGGGG